>NC_057805.1:77402098-77496904 GCF_018294505.1 Triticum aestivum
AGAGATGGAGTCTTAGTATGTGTGGGGGGTGGGTGGGTGTGTGCGTGTGTGGGGGGTGGGGGTGTGTGTGTGTGACGCGGGGTCCTCGGTGGCGGATGTAATTTAAGTGTGCGTGGCTTCATCATAGAGAGGTGATGTGTATGGAAGAGGCCACCAACGATGGGGTGCGAGAGAGAAAAGGCCCGTAGAGAGGGAAGAGAAGGTGTGTGCGCGTGAGAGGAGTCGACATCGAGAGAATGTGTTTGTTCGAGAGACACCAAGGAAGACTACTATATATCGATGGTGCATGTAGGCGGGAATTAAATGAAGGGATGGTCTTATTAGTTTCGGGGATATAGGGGAAGAGTGAGAGGGGGGTAGCTAGAAGGAGATTGTTAAGTGTGAGTGTGTGTTTTACCCATCCAGACGGAAGTTATGTGCACACAAGAAGAGAACGATTCGATGTGGCGTTAGGGTTGAGGGTAATTAACTACGTATGGAGACATAGTGACCTTGAACGTTCATGTGCGAGAGGTATACATGTATACGTGGATGTGTGTGTGTGCGCGCGCGCATGATTGAGATAAAACAAAGAAGACATAAGTCATAAGAACAATGACATGGGAGAGACGGATCGGTATGACAATATGCATGCATGTGAGAGTGCAGGGAAGAAGGCCCGACAATTGAGCATGTGTTTTTGTCTTTAAGAGATAGTGGCGTGGGCTGGAGCATGCATCTATGGCGAGCAAAGGGAGTGAGACACAACGATTGTGCAAAAGAGATCAACCTATAAATGCATGTACGGAGAGACATATATAGTGTGGGTGATAGGAAGCAAGAGTGCGTGCGAGAAAGAAATGTTGACGGAGAAACTACAGATAGATACAGAGATGGAAATGCTAGCTAGAGGGACATCGGCTAGTTTGAGTGTTGGAGATGACCGCCGGGTGGTTCAGAGGGTGAAGTTATGTGTGTGTGAGAGAAAGATAAAAAGAGGGCACTTGACTGCATGTAGAGAGAAACATACATAGTGTGCGTGATAGGAAGCAAGAGTGAGGGCGAGAAAGAAGGTTGATGGAGAAACAGATAAATAGAAAGATAAAGATGCTAGCTAGTGTGTGTTAGAGATAGGAGTTGAGTGGATCAGAAGGCTGAGTTATGTGTGTGGGTGTGAGAGAGATGGAGAAAGGGTGCATGTGACACATACAAACAAATATTGGAGAGAAATGAGATCTCGAGAGACGGAGTTTTGTGTCTGCGAGAGAGAAAGATATTTCACAACGAGAGTGATATCTAGAGAGACATATGAGGGAATGCAAGATATCTCTAGGGAGAGAGTGTGTGTGTGTGAGCGACATACAAGAGAATGGTGGAGAGATATGAGACCCTGGGAGACAGAGTTTGTGTTTGTGTGTGAGAAAGAGATATTTAAGAGGAAGAGTCGTAGCTTCTCATACCCAAGGAGCAAAAGACATATCTGTGTGAGAGGGTGTGTGCGAGTGGCACACAGGGGAATAGTAGAGAGAAATGAGACCCCGGGAGACGAAGTTTATGTTTGTGTGACAGAAAGAGATTTCACATAGAGAATCATAGTTAGAGACACATAGCAGGGAGCGAGATATACTTAGAGAGAGATAGAGTGATGGAGGTCGAGGGAGAGTACCTTTAGTGTCTTACGAAGATAAAAGATCATTGTCGACATACAGGTAGCACGAGAGATACCCGAGAGACGATGAACGCGTATAGGTCTAGAGAGATACTCCTATATAAGCATGAGTGATAGCTATATGAGACGAATATCTGGATTAAAGGAGATTCAAATATTTAAACTGGAGATCACGACATCGATAATATCATAACGCAAATTGGTGTATCAAACATGCATATTCATTTGAATTTGGAGACACGTGTAATGTTATATAGTTTATCAATATTAGTGATCCATGGATTCTTTAATTAGAGACAATGCATGGTTATATGCAATTAATGTCTAAACGGGATTACACTATATGTTGCGTGTGTGAAACACATTATACATGTTTGAGAAGTAAAAAAATAAAAACCCGCATGAAACACACATTAATTGGAGACAGTTAGCGAGGAATGCATACATTGGATTTCAACATAAAGTGGTTTCAAATATTTGAAAATCCAAATTAAGATGGATACAGGCTTATGAATCTGAGATCATGCCATTTGTAAACCATATTTATGTATAAAGGGTGTTGTGCTTTTGAAAGTATATATATATATATATAATGATGTATATAGAATTTTATTCCAATCGAAAATGGATCCTGCCCGAACAAAAATAGAATACAAACTAGATTCGAATTGAGTTGGCACGGTAAACATGCACTCTTGCTCTGCAAAAATTTGAACGAAGCGGGGAAAGTCGCAGTAACCGCCCAAAACCAAAATCTGCGAGATGGAAATTACTGCCTATCCCTGCCACGCAAAGCCTATCGGCTCGATTTCTATAGGTTTCGATAGGGGTAGGTTTGTAATTTCACTCAAACATGACATAACCGCCTCTCACCCAGATTCATACACGGTGGGCGCCAAAACACAGTGTCTCCTTGGCCGAAATCGACTCCCTCCCCGATTCATACACGGTGGGCGCCAAAAACAAACTCTCGTCGGCAAATATTCGGTGTATGCGAGATTACCGTCCTATCCCCAACTGACTAATATTGCTGTGATGTAGGAAATTTTAAACGGGGGCTAAGTTTGTAAATTTCCTCGCATTTGAGACAAGCGCGCCCTGAAGACATGGTTCCCCCTTCCTCTCTCCCTCCATTTCCCCATTCGTACTCCATGGGCGCCAAAACACCCTCTCCACCCCAGCCTCCTCCGTCCGCCACCCCATCCACCGCTGTCCTCCTCCACCATGCCGGAGCTGATACCCCAACGCCATCGGCCATTACAAGAGATCGACCTCTCTCATCCATGGCTTCGGACCGGGATCCTTGCATCCCGTCCTCTCGCTTCATCCCCGCCGTCGTCCACCTTGCCGGCGCCGCTCCCACGACCGTCTCGTCCACCGTGCCCCGCCGCCACCGTCTACCCTCCTAGATCTGCTTCCACACCGCCGACAGCCATCGCTACCATAGCACCGTCAAATTCTCAGCAGATGCATACACGGCGCCGCACCAGAGGGGGTACTCTTTCGTATCTGCTCAACTTATTTATCGCAGCAAGAAAATAGATCGCCACTGCTTTACTCTGATTTCTTGTCCATCACTTACTTGTTAGTTGAAAGCAAACATTGGTTGCGAAGTTGCCTTTGTCCGGTTTGCACCTTCAGATCCGCCATGGCACGCTCAACACTACACTCGCAATGCTTATGGTTTTCCCCTTTTATATTCCACACTAGTTAAATGACAGTAGACTAAATTTAAAAATTGGGTCAGTCAATTTTTGAGAGTTCGCCGGAGTTTGCCGGTGTGAAGGAAGGGGCTCGGGTGGGGACGGTGGTTGTGGGGGGCGGTGGTGGGGCCTCGTCGAACAAAGAAAACTCGACGCGGGTGGGGATGGGGGTGGCGGAGGAACACAGGCGGTGGGGGCCGGTGGTTCGGCCGGCGGCCCGTGCGGTGTTCTGTATGGGAAGCACAGTATGTTCCTTGTCATGAAGGGGAGCAGGGACATCTGCAGTCGACACCTCTATTGGGCCGGTTCTGCTAAATGATTTCGCACTTCGAGTTGGTCTGCCATAATACCCCGAAAATGGTGGGTGCCGCGCGGTCTTTGATAGACTAAACTGATAGTAACAGCTGTGCACCTTCAGATGAATAGAGCTGGCCTGTAGGTGATCAATAGGCTGCATATTAGTAGCGGCAAAACCCTATGTTTTCCAGCCAGTTTTGCTTTCCCGATTTATTTATGGTGGTTATGGTGTACCCCTATTATCTACACTATGATCTGCCTACTGGCTCTTCGCTCTCGTTATCATGGTTTGGCAATAAACTTTCTATACGGTATATTATGAACCTATCATCTGCCAACTATCCTTACATCTGGGGCCCACAACAGGGAACCTATTTTTTGTGTAGTTGTGCCAGATTATATTAATCTACTCACCATATTACAGCACACATGGGCTCTCTCATCAGAATCCAGTGATAGCACACAAGGGTTTATAGGGAGCCTCTATTATATTACAATATCCTCTGCATTACAAAGATAATCTCACTACTATTTGTGTTTTCATGCTTTATAGATATTGTACGTAATCACAATGAATATAAGAATGCGCACATCAGAAGAATATTGCGGAACAGTTCAATGGGTAACAAACTTGGCATCAAGGGATTGAGGTCCATTGTGGATGCAATGAAACCCACATGCTCCCAACCTATAGATTCGTATTCAGAATATGATCCTAATGACTATTCTGAGCTCAAGGAGTCAAAGGCAGATGGCCTATCCTGTTCACCCAATAAGGTGCATGTTCTAATTTGGCAAGGTTTTATTGGTTGCACATATCTTGCATAAGGTGTCTTGCATTTCTTTTGCTTCGTTGCACCGCCATCTGCTTAGTTTACTCATGATATATGTGCAGATGCCATGCCCATCCATTATCAACACCTATTCCATTTGTCGTCATACCATGTTTTTCCATTCAAATGTTGTTCTTGTGTTTCAGACATCCAAAAGGAAGAGGGTGATTGCAGAACCTGAAGGAGTACAAGCAAAGTCCTTGAAAAAGGTGGTGCTACCGGAGAAATCACATAGCACCCGACGTATATTGGCAATAGAACCAGCGCCGCAAAACCTAGGATATCGCAACTATGCTGGTCGCTGCTTTGCTCTTGTGAGTACCTATTGTCATATCGCTGTCCTTACATTCATACCTGGTGGATTATGTGACATCATTGTGCATTATAGCTTGCTTATCCACTGTTCGCTCCAAATTATCAGATCTATATTAATGCTTAACTTAATGTAGAATAAACCCAATGCCTATGAAGAAATTTAGTTCTGCATTGTTCTTGTAAGTATTTGTTGTCCTTATATTTGTCAGGTAGTTCTTCATGTACACTTTGCAGCTTATTTTCCCTTGTCCTCCATTTTTCTACACATCAGATATACATTTACTCTTGCCAAAATATTGAATAAAACCAATGTTACTGAAGAAGTTTAGCTCCGCATTGCTCTTGTCAGTGCCTTCTGCCTGTATGTTGTATTTACATTTGTACTCTGCATCTTAAGTTAAATAATCACCATTTGTTCCTATATTTTCACATCTATATTTACTCTTAACAAAATGTAGAATAAAGGCAATACTCTTGAAGAAGAGTGTGAGGTAAACTTCTTGAATTGCCCCCCCCCCCATCAATATGGACAAGGCCTTTATAGAGCCTGTCTTCACTACTAATGTAAGTTTGTTCTCCTCGAGCCTTCAAACATTGTTGTTTATATTTGGATAGCTATGAGTGCAAATGTTGTTTATTTTTGTCGTCTGCATCAAATTGCTTGTTCAAAGTTTATAAAGTAGAAGTACATAAACATAGTTTGTCGTTCTCAATTTCAGTCTTTAGTTGTACAATCTAGTTCCTTATTCGTACCATGTAAATTAAACTAAACATAGCAAGTTATCTTCTTTAGCACTATGTGTATGCTTGTGTTCTTGATCTGTAATCCAGTGGTGTGGTGAGACTACCAACAACAGTACAATGTCATATCATGCTATGTCTCAACTATGAACAATGCCATATTATATTAATGTTATTTAAATCGTGTCTCTTTATTTACCAATCTGAAATGGTATAAATTGACAGTACACTCACCATTCATGCTTATACATTGTTTAGAACTACATCTATGCTTGTGTTCTTGATCTGTAATACAGTGGTCTGGTGAAGCTGGCCGCTCCTGCACAATGCCATTTCCTGTCGTCTTAACTATGAACAATGCCTATTATGTTAATGCTATTTTAAACCGTGTCTCTTTATTTCTGACAAAGAAATGAGATGAATTGACAGCGCTGATGCTTATACGTGCAAAACCTGTTATCTACCTACTTGTTTCTCTTTTAGGGTGACAACACTGCTGCTAGGAAGAACTGCCACAATGATAGTGAGACGAACCCATTGTTTGTCCCTCTAACACATATTCCGGAGGAGAAGGCAAAACATATTGAGGGTAGGGATACAACCACGAAGTCACATCTTGATGTAGTGTCAAACTTACTCAGTGACACAAGCTCGATGAAGTCGCCACCTGAATCTGTTCGACTTCTTCAGTCTGAAATTCAAGCAGAAATACATGCTTCCGCTCAAATACGACTGGAACTCCAATCTCTATGCAAGATTAACCGTAAGTACATGACGTTTATTGATGCTATGCAGCTTAAGTTGGTGGATATGAGCGCCAAAGAAGCGTAGTCTCATCAGGTTGATAAGCTGCTTGCATTGCAGCTGCTGGGCCGGGCTAACCTTTCTTGAACTGTGTTGAAGTGTTGTCGGTTCTGTCTATTATTTTGTCCGCCTGTTAACTTCCACTGGTGGCGACCTGCCCAGTTTATGTAATCTGTTGTCCGGTTGCCCTTTATTATCATTGGCGGCGAACTTTGATGCCGAGGGGATGTAATATGCTGTAATTTCTTTGTTGTATAGTCTAGGTTTATTCTTGGTCGGTATGCTATAATTTAGGCCAGAAGGTTCAGTGGATCTCAGTGTTGTCGGTCTTCAGGGTGGCCCGTTACTCATATGGGCCAAAATGTGGGCCTATAATCATCTTGGGCCATTAGCAGGTCTAAACCTTATGGTTGTTTCCTGCCTTTAACAGGCCGAGTAAAGTTCTGGCTAGCTGGGCCAGAGAATACAATGGGCTTTTAATAGGTTAAAACCTAGATTGGGCTAGCGTTGAGCCGAAAAATTCATGGGCCTATACAGGTCGAAACTGCCTAAGGCCCATGTTTGGCCCAAATAGGACGAGCAGTTAACAGGCCAAAATATACCTCGGGCCCGTTTGGCCCAATAAAATTATGGGCTTTAAGCAGGCCGGTATCTACGCGGGCCATAGGCCTAAAAGTGTCACAGGCAATTATCAGATGGGCTGTAAGCAGGCCGTATTCAACGCGGGTTGTAATTAGGCCCAACTATTACACGGGCCATTAACAGGCCGGTAGGCTAGTTGAGCTGAAATTTATCCACGAAGACTACGGGCCATTAAGAGGCCTAAAGTTACATCGGACAAGAAATAGCCCAGTGTCTGCATGGGCCGTTAAATGGCCTAAAGTTAAACCGGGCCGACAACGTCCCAGATGTACCACAGGCCGCTAACAGGCCAAAACTATTATCGGGCCGAACTGGTAAACAGGCATTTAACAGGCTGAAATACAAACCTATCTTAGAATGGGCCCAAAAGAACAGTGGCCTGTTAACAGACCTGATCTGATATGGGCCGTAATTTGGCCCAAAATACGGCAGGCTGTGAACGGGCCTGATCTGGTATGGGCCTCAATTTGGCCCAAGACATGGCAGGCTGTTAACGGGCCAGCCCACTAGTGCCTGAAAAAACATGGTGGGCCTTTAGCTGGGTCGGCCTTTTCACCGGAATGGGCCTCTGTTGGGCCGCGCCACGTGTCGACGTATCATAGGCGCCTCCTATCCAATGAGTGGATGACATATGTCCCAACGGTGAGCAAACACGTGTTTCTTCCGGCCAATGAGTATTTTACACGTGGAAAATCCCCATTGATCCGGGCTGTTAACGGGTTATCAGATCAAAAACCGGACCCGATAGCTTAACGGTGTTCTGTTATGGTGGATGCCACGTGTCGGTCACCCTTGATGAAAGCACTTCTATGACGCGCGATTTATCGTCATGGAAGTGGACACTTCCGTGATGACAATTTTGGTATTGTCATGGAACACTTCTACGACAGCACAGGTATGACTATCTTGATTCTGTCATAAAATTGTCATGGATGTACATGCATGACAGAAAACGTGACCTACTGTGACAAACACGTATCATCACGGAAGTGTATTTTTTTGTAGTGATCACTCTCGCCACCTAAGATGGAAGCATCATCCTTGCTCGCCACCTTGTCGCTTGCCTCCAAAGCTTGGTCCTTGAGGGTCTCCGTAGTCGTACTCGTCACCGCACCGTATTGACAAAAAGTCGAAGTAGACTCGGCACCATCAATGCCACAAAGAGGGATGGCAGTGAAGTCGAACTTGGGAGCATCGTCTTGGAGCTCGGCGGGCTTGGACATCTTGGTGGTACTATCCTCATGCTCGTTCTCATGGAGCTTGGTCATTGCGAAGTGAGCTTGGGGTGGAGAAGCCTTGGCCTTCATGAGTTTTTGTTCCGCCTTGAGAGCACCAATGTAGTAGTCGTCGAGGGACTTGTAGTTCTCGAAGAAGATAGTCTTGGAGATGTCGTTGTTCAATCCCATCATGAAGTGGAACTTCATTGACATGGGGTCGTCCACGCCGGCTCGTCGCAAGGCTTTCTTCATCTCATGGAAGTACTTGTCGATGGACTTGGATCCTTGGATGTTGTTCTCCAATTGGCGTAGAAGTTGTTCCATGTAGGTTGGAGGCACGAACTCTCGCTGCAAAGATCTCTTCGTCTCTTGGGGAACGTAGCAATAATTCAAAATTTTCCTACATGTCACCAAGATCAATCTAGGAGATGCTAGCAACGAGAGAGAGGGAGTGCATCTTCATACCCTTGAAGATCGCTAAGCGGAAGCGTTACAACAACGCGGTTGATGGAGTCATACTCGCGGCGATTCAAATCGCGGAAGATCCGATCTAGCGCCGAACGGACAGCGCCTCCGCGTTCAACACACGTACAGCCCGGGGACGTCTCCTCCTTCTTGATCCAGCAAGGGGAGAGGATAAGTTGAGGGAGAACTCCAGCAGCACGACGGCATGGTGGCAATGGAGCTCGTGTTTCTCCGGCAGAGCTTCGCTAAGCACTACGGAGGAGAAGGAGGAGGTGTATGAGGAGGGAGGGTTGCGCCAGGTAAGGGGTGCGGCTGCCCTCCCACCCCTCCACTATATATAGGGGCAAGGGAGAGGGGGGCCGGCCCCTTAGATCCCATCTGGTGGGAGGGGCGGCGGCCAGGGAGGGTGGCTTGCCCCCCAAGTCAAGGGGGGCGCCCCCTCCAGGGTTTCCCCCAACCCTAGGTGCATGGGCCCTAGGGAGAGGTTGGTGCCCAGCCCACTTAGGGGCTGGTTCCCTTCCACCTACAGCCCATAAGGCCCTCCGGGGCAGGTGGACCCTCCCGGTGGACCCTCGGAACCCCTTCGGTGGCCCCGGTACAATACCGGCATACCCCCGAATACTTCCGGTGACCGTATGATGACTTCCCATATATAAATCTTTACCTCCAGACCATTCCAGAACTCCTCGTGACGTCCGGGATCCTATCCGGGACTCCGAACAACCTTCGGTAACCACATACTATTTCCCATAACAACTCTAGCGTCACCGAACCTTAAGTGTGTAGACCCTACGGGTTCGGGAACCATGCAGACATGACCGAGACATCTCTCCGGCCAATAACCAATAGCGGGATCTGGATACCCATATTGGCTCCCACATGTTCCACGAGGATCTCATCGGATGAACCACGATGTCGGGGATTCAATCAATCCCGTATACAATTCCCTTTGTCAATCGGTATGTTACTTGCCCGAGATTTGATCGTCGGTATCCCAATACCTCGTTCCATCTCGTTACCGGCAAGTCACTTTACTCATTCCGTAATGCATGATCCCGTGACTAACTACTTAGTCACATTGAGCTCATTATGATGATGCATTACTGAGTGGGCCCAGAGATACCTCTCCGTCATACGGAGTGACAAATCCCAGTATCGATTCGTGCCAACCCAACAGACACTTTCGGAGATACCTGTAATGCACCTTTATAGCCACCCAGTTACGTTGTGACGTTTGGTACACCCAAAGCATTCCTACGGTATCCGGGAGTTGCACAATCTCATGGTCTAAGGAAACGATACTTGACATTAGAAAAGCTCTTAGCAAACGAACTACACGATCTTGTGCTATGCTTAGGATTGGGTCTTGTCCATCACATCATTCTCCTAATGATGTGATCCTGTTATCAATGATATCCAATGTCCATGGTCAGGAAACCATAACCATCTATTGATCAACGAGCTAGTCAACTAGAGGCTTACTAGGGACATGTTGTGGTCTATGTATTCACACATGTATTACGGTTTCCAGTTAATACAATTATAGCATGAACAATAGACAATTATCATGAACAAGTAAATACAATAATAACCATTTTATTATTTCCTCTAGGGCATATTTCCAACAGTCTCCCACTTGCACTAGAGTCAATAATCTAGTTCACATCACTATGTGATTGTAATGAATCCAACACCCATGGGGTTTGTTCATATCTCGCTTGTGAGAGAGGTTATTAATCAACGGTTCTGAACCTTTCAGATCCGTGTGTGCTTTACAAATCTCTATGTCATCTTGTAGATGCAGCTACCACGCGCTACTTGGAGCTATTCCAAATAACTGCTCTACTATACGAATCCGGTTTACTACTCAGAGTCATCCGGATTAGTGTCAAAGTTTGCATCGTCGTAACCCATTACGACGAACTCTTTTACCACCTCCATAATCGAGAAAATTCCTCAGTACACAAGTTACTAAGGATAAGTTCGACCGCTGTCATGTGATCCATTCCTGGATCACTCTTGTACCCCTTGACTAATTCATGGCAAGGCACACTTCAGGTGCGGTACACAGCATAGCATACTGTGGAGCCTACGTCTAAAGCATAGGGGACGACCTTCATCCTTTCTCTCTCTTCTGCCATGGTCAGGTCTTGAGTCTTACTCAATACTCACACCTTGTAACACAGCCAAGAACTCTTCTTTGCTGATCTATTTTTAACTCCTTCAAAATCTTGTCACGGTATGTATTCATTTGAAAGTATTATTAAGCGTTTTTGATCTATCCTTATAGATCTTGATGCTCAATGTTCAAGTAGCTTAATCCAGGCTTTCCATTGAAAAACACTTTTCAAATAACCCTGGATGCTTTCCAGAAATTCTTCATCATTTCTGATCAACAATATGTTAACAACATATACTCATCAAAAATTCTATAGTGCCCCACTCACTTCTTTGGAAATACAAGTTTCTCATAAACTTTGTATAAACCCAAAATCTTTGATCATCTCATCAAAGCATACATTCCAACTCCGAGATGCTTACTCCAGTCCTTAGAGGGATCGCTGGAGCTTTGCATACTTGTTAGCATCTTTCAAGATTGACAAAACCTTCTGGTTGTATCACATACAACCTTTCCTCAAGAAAATCGTCGAGGAAACAATGGTTTTTGACATCCTATCTGCAAGATTTCATAAATAATGCAGTAACTGCTAATATAATTCCAACAGACTCTTAGCATCGCTACGAGTGAGAAAATCTCATCGTAGTCAACTCCTTGAACTTGTCGGAAAACATCTTAATGACAAGTCGAGCTTTCTTAATGGTGACACTTACCATCATTGTCTGTCTTCCTTTTAAAATCCATCTGCACCCAACAGCCTTACGACCATCAAGTAGTTCTTCCAAAGTCTACACTTTGTTTTTATACATGGATCCTCTCTCGGATTTTATGGCCTCGAGCCATTCGTCGGAATCCGGGCCCATCATCGCTTCTCCATAGCTCGTAGGTTCATTGTTGTCTAGCAACATGACTTCCAAGACAGGATTATGTATCACTCTGAAGTAGTACGCATCCTTGTCGACCTACGAGGTTTGGTAGTGACTTGATCCGAAGTTTCATGATCACTATCATAAGCTTCCACTTCAATTGGTGTAGGTGCCACAGGAACAACTTCCTGTGCCCTGCTACACACTAGTTGAAGTCATGGTTCAATAAACTCATCAAGTCTCCACCATCCTCCCACTCAATTCTTTCGAGAGAAACTTTTCCTCGAGAAAGGACCCGTTTCTAGAAACAATCACTTTTGCTTCCAGATCTGAAATAGGAGGTATACCCAACTGTTTTGGGTGTCCTATGAAGATGCATTTATCCGCTTTGGGTTCGAGCTTATCAGGCTAAACCCTTTTCACATAAGCGTCGCAGCCCCAAACTTTTAAGAAATGACAGCTTAGGTTTCTCTAAACCATAGTTCATACGGTATCATCTCAACGGAATTACGTGGTGCCCTATTTAAAGTGAATGCAGTTGTCTCTAATGCCTAACCCATAAAAAATAGTGGTAATTCGATAAGACACATCATGGTATGCACCATATTCAATAGGGTGCAGTTATGATGTTCGGACACACCATCACACTATGGTGTTCCAGGCGGTATTAGTTGTGAAACAATTTCCACAATTTCTTAATTGTGTGCCAAACTCGTAACTCAGATATTCATCTCTATGATCATATCATAGACATTTTTATCCTCTTGTCACGACGATCTTCAACTTCACTCTGAAATTACTTGAACCTTTCAATAATTCAGACTTGTGTTTCATCAAGTAAATATACTTAGCATCTACTCAAATCATCTGTGAAGTAAGAACATAATGATATCCACTGCATGCCTCAGCACTCATTGGACTGCACACATCAAAATGTATTACTTCCAACAAGTTGCTTTCTTGTTCCATCTTACTGAAAACGAGGCCTTTCAGTCATCTTGCCCATGTGGTATGATTTGCATGTCTCAAGTGATTCAAAATAAAGTGAGTCCAAACGATCCATCCGTATGGACTTTCTTCATGCATATATACTAATAGACATGGTTCGCATGTCTCAATCTTTTCAAAAATGAGTGAGTCCAAAGATCCATCAACATGGAGCTTCTTCATGCGTTTTATACCAATATGACTCAAGTGGCAGTGCCACAAGTATGTGGTACTATCATTACTATCTTATATCTTTTGGCATGAACATGTGTATCACTACGATCGAGATTCAATAAACCATTCATTTTAGGTGCAAGACCATTGAAGGTATTATTCAAATAGACAGAGTAACCATTATTCTCCTTAAATGAATAACCATATTGCGATAAACATAATCCAATCATGTCTATGCTCAACGTAAACACCAAATAACAATTATTCAGGTTTAACCCCAATCTCGATGGTAGAGGGAGCATGCGATGCTTGATCACATCAACCTTGGAAACACTTCCAACACATATCGTCATCTCACCTTTAGCTAGTCTCCGTTTATTCCGCAGCTTTTATTTCGAGTTACTAACACTTGGCAACCGAACCGGTATCTAATACCCTGGTGCTACTAGGAGTACTAGTAAAGTACACATTAATATAATGTATATCCAATATACTTCTGTCGACCTTGTCAGCCTTCTCATCTACGAAGTATCTAGGGTAGTTCTGCTTCAGTGACCGTTCCCATCATTTCAGAAGCACTTAGTCTCGGGTTTGGGTTCAACCTTGGGTTTCTTCACTAGAGCAGCAACTGATTTGTCGTTTCATGAAGTATCCCTTCTTGCCCTTGCCTTTCTTGAAACTAGTGGTTTTACTAACCATCAACAATTGATGCTCCTACTTGATTTCTACTTTCGCGGTGTCAAACATCGCGAATTGCTCAAGGATCATCATGTCTATCCCTGATATGTTATAGTTCATCACGAAGCTCTAATAGCTTGGTGGCAGTGACTATGGAGAACCATCACTATATCATCTGGAAGACAACTCCCACTCGATTCAAGCGATTGTAGTACTCAGACAATCTGAGCACATGCTCAACGATTGAGATTTTTCTCCCTTAGTTTGTAGGCTTAAGAAACTTGTCAGAGGTCTCATACCTCTTGACATGGGCACTAGTCTGAAATCCCAATTTCAGTCTTTGGAACATCTCATATGTTCTGCGATGTTTCAAAAACGTCTTCGGTGCCTCAATTCTATACCGTTTTAACATTACG
The DNA here is from genome assembly GCF_018294505.1 of Triticum aestivum. NCBI lineage: Eukaryota > Viridiplantae > Streptophyta > Magnoliopsida > Poales > Poaceae > Triticum > Triticum aestivum. The sequence goes on from NC_057805.1 coordinate 77,416,004, forward strand.
CACTAAACTATAACATTGTCATCAAAACGTGTATGTCAGATGTTCGCAACATCCACAAACGACGCTCAAGGTTCAGCACACCGAGCGGTGCATTAAGGACATAAGCCTTCTGTACAACAATGAGGACAATCCTCCGTTTACGGACCAAGTCCGCATAATTGCTACTATCAACTTTTAACTAAATTTTCTCTAGGAACATATCTTAAACAGTAGAACTAAAGCGCAAGCTACGACATTATTTGCAAAGACCTTTTGACTATGTTCATGATAATTAAGTTCATCTAATTATTTAATGAACTCCCACTTAGATAGACATCCCTCTAGTCATCTAAGTGATACATGATCCGAATCGACTAGGCCATGTCCGGTCATCACGTGAGACGGACTAGTCATCATCGGTGAACATCTCCATGTTGATCGTATCTACTATACGACTCATGTTCGACCTTTCGGTCTCTTGTGTACCGAGGCCATGTCTGTACATGCTAGCCTCGTCAAGTCAACCTAAGTGTTTCGCATGTGTAAATCTGGCTTACACCCGTTGTATGCGAACGTTAGAATCTATCACACCCGATCATCACGTGGTGCTTCGAAACAACGAACCTTCACAACGGTGAATAGTTAGGAGGAACACATCTCTTGAAATTTTAGTGAGGGATCATCTTATTTATGCTACCGTCGTTCTAAGCAAATAAGATGTAAACATGACAAACATCACATGCAAATCATAAAGTGACATGATATGGCCAATATCATCTTGCGCCTTTTGATCTCCATCTTCGAGGCGCGGCATGATCACCTTCATCACCGGCATAACACCATGATCTCCATCATCGTGTCTTCATGAAGTTGTCTCGCCAACTATTACTTCTACTACTATGGCTAACGGTTAGCAATAAAGTAAAGTAATTACATGGCGTTTTCATTGACACGCACGTCATACAATAAATTAAGACAACTCCTATGGCTCCTGTCGTTGTCATACTCAAGAACATGATCAATCTCATACATCACATATATCATTCATCACATCCTTTTGGCCATATCACATCACATAGCATACCCTGCAAAAACAAGTTAGACGTCCTCTAATTGTTGTTGCATGTTTTACGTGGCTGCTATGGGTTTCTAGCAAGAACGTTTCTTACCTACGTAAAAGCCACAACGGTGATATGCCAATTGCTATTTACCCTTCATAAGGACCCTTTTCATCAAATCTGATCCAACTAAAGTGGGAGAGACAGACACCCGCTAGCCACCTTATGCATCAAGTGCATGTCAGTCGGTGGAACCTGTCTCACATAAGAGTACGTGTAAGGTCGGTCCGGGCCGCTTCATCCCACAATGCCGCCGAATCAAGATAAGACTAGTAACGGCAAGCAAATTGAACAAATCATCGCCCACAACTACTTTGTGTTCTACTCGTGCATAGAATCTACGCATAGACCTAGCTCATGATGCCACTGTTGGGGAACGTAGCAATAATTCAAAATTTTCCTACGTGTCACCAAGATCAATCTAGGAGATGCTAGCAATGAGAGAGAGGGAGTGCATCTTCATACCCTTGAAGATCGCTAAGCGGAAGCGTTACAAGAACGCGGTTGATGGAGTCGTACTCGCGGCGATTCAAATCGCGGAAGATCCGATATAGCGCCGAACGGACGGCGCCTCCGCGTTCAACACACGTATAGCCCGGGGACGTCTCCTCCTTCTTGATCCAACAAGGGGAGAGGAGAAGTTGAGGGAGAACTCCAGCAGCACGACGGCGTGGTGGCAATGGAGCTCGTGGTTCTCCGACAGAGCTTCGCTAAGCACTACGGAGGAGAAGGAGGAGGTGTATGAGGAGGGAGGGCTGCGCCAGGTAAGGGGTGCGGCTGCCCTCCCACCCCTCCACTATATATAAGGGCAAGGGAGAGGGGGGACGGCCCCTTAGATCCCATCTGGTGGGAGGGGCGGTGGCCAGGGAGGGTGGCTTGCCCCCCAAGTCAAGGGGGGCGCCCCCTCCAGGGTTTCCCCCAACCCTAGGCGCATGGGCCCTAGGGGGAGGTTGGTGCCCAGCCCACTCAGGGGCTGGTTCCCTTCCACTTACAGCCCATAAGGCCCTCCAGGGCAGGTGGACCCCCGGAACCCCTTCGGTGGCCCCGGTACAATACCGGCATACCCCCGAATACTTCCCGTGACCGTATGATGATTTCCCATATATAAATCTTTACCTCCGGACCATTCCGGAACTCCTCGTGACGTCCGGGATCCTATCCGGGACTCCGAACAACCTTCAGTAACCACATACTATTTCCCATAACAACTCTAGCGTCACCGAACCTTAAGTGTGTAGACCCTACGGGTTCGGGAACCATGCAGACATGACCGAGACATCTCTCCGGCCAATAACCAATAGCGGGATCTGGATACCCATATTGGCTCCCACATGTTCCACGATGATCTCATCGGATGAACCACGATGTCGGGGTTCAATCAATCCCGTATACAATTCCCTTTGTCAATCGGTATGTTACTTGCCCGAGATTCGATCGTCGGTATCCCAATACCTCGTTCCATCTCGTTACCGGCAAGTCACTTTACTCGTTCCGTAATGCATGATCCCATGACTAACTACTTAGTCACATTGAGCTCATTATGATGATGCATTACCGAGTGGGCCCAGAGATACCTCTCCGTCATACGGAGTGACAAATCCCAGTCTCGATTCGTGCCAACCCAACAGACACTTTCGGAGATACCTGTAATGCACCTTTATAGCCACCCAGTTACGTTGTGACGTTTGGTACACCCAAAGCATTCCTATGGTATCCGGGAGTTGCACAATCTCATGGTCTAAGGAAACGATACTTGACATTAGAAAAGCTCTTAGAAAATGAACTACACGATCTTGTGCTATGCTTAGGTTTGGGTCTTGTCTATCACATCATTCTCCTAATGATGTGATCCCGTTATCAATGACATCCAATGTCCATGGTCAGGAAACCATAACCATCTATTGATCAACGAGCTAGTCAACTAGAGGCTTACTAGGGACATGTTGTGGTCTATGTATTCACACATGTATTACGGTTTCCAGTTAATACAATTATAGCATGAACAATAGACAATTATCATGAACAAGGAAATACAATAATAACCATTTTATTATTGCCTCTAGGGCATATTTCCAACATCGTCTTGGGCCAACTCATGTCGTAGCCCTCCGAAGGTGTGTGAAGCCACCATGTGGACGCGTAGTCGTGGAAGTTCCTTGTGGCGTACTTCACTTGATCTTCGGGAGGTACTTGATGTAGCTTGAGGTAGTCGTGCATTAAGCACTCCCACTCGAGATACTCCTCGGGTTCTTGAGTCCCATAGAAAGGAATCGCATGGTCGGTGTCGAGGTCGTAGTAGCTCGTGGAGGTCGCAGACTTGAGCTTGGGGAGCTTCTCTTGAGCGTGGTCTTGAGGTGCTTGTTGGCGAAGATGTCGTATGTCCGTAGGTGAAGATGCCTTGAAGTCGCTTGGCGAAGATGCCAAGGGAGATGGTGAAGTCGTTGAGCGGTAGTTGGTGTTGAGCTCATGACCTTCACGTTCTTGTCGGTGGTGGTGTCGATGCCGATGTGATCTTGCCGGAGATGGTAGCTCGGAAGCATGTGCTCTTGAGCGTCTTCTCGAATATGAGGAAGATCTCTTGTAGGACTTGATGAGGGCCTTGATCTCCTCCATTTGAGCTTGCATCTTGGCAACGTTGGAGTTGTTCGTGGCATTGAACTTGTCGTTGTTGTTGTAGACCGAAGGTGAAATGCCTTGCCTATCCATCACAAGACTCGAGTAGAGGTGAGTAGGAAATGAGATAAACAATACCAAGTTACCTTTTCCCAAAGTTGAGGATGTATCCCGTTTCACTCAATGTGATATGAAAGAATAGTGGAATTGGTACCGGACTTGTTCACTCACACCTATCAAGTAAAGCTTATGGAGTAGCTCGGTGAGGATAGTGGCACAAAAATTTAATGCAAAATGTTAGCAAGAGTCAATAATGTTGAAAGAGATTCACAAATTCGCAAGTGAAACAAGTAGATCAATAGCAATATGTGGCACACGGAAACACACACATGGATACATAAATGGGGTCGTGCAACCAAGGAATAAGCACAAAATGTGGAATCCACGGAAAACGCTCGTGTTGCACAACTCAAGAGAGACGCTAGCACGATTGCTCAATAGGCGGATACGACACTTGTGCACAACCTATGATATGCAAAATGGATAAACTTTCTATCCCAAGTATGCTATATGTGTATGATGTTCCGGTGTTCCTCTTAAGATGATCCAAGATGATCGGATATGACAATCTTATGCAATGTGGTAAGATGCTATGGCTCTTGCTTACAAGCTTCTTTGCTCTCTCTTTTTGCTTAAAAGCTTATTCTTTTTTTGTATGGCCACTTTTGCACAATGCACAAACCAAGATAGCAAATGTGTATATGCGGGAACAATCTTGTGACACAAGAGATGGTATGATGATACCAAGATGATATGGTATGTATGCAATGGAAGGTGTAGATCAATGATCACTAATGTGCGCAAGTAACCTTGCCGACAATACTCAAATGGCTAGTCTCGATAGGAAAGTGACGCAAAATGGGCTAGGGGTTATCAATGCAATTGCAAGGGGAATGTACAATGGTGTCGTCGAGGTTACCGTCCTTGGCGATGATGAGTGGCATTGTTCTTGATGTCGTCCCGTCCCTAATTAGCCGAAACACCTTAGGAAACGAAAAAACCACAACTCAAAATCTCAAGGACAAGAGTCAAATGGTGGTAGCGGAAAGCGGTGGTAGTTTTGCACTTGGCAATGCGGAATGATGGGTTATGTGAGTCAATGTTGAAGTGACCGTCCCTAAGTAGCCGAAACACCTTAGGAGACGCAAGCCACAACTCAAACAAGCTCAAACAAATTCGGGTTAAGTTGGGGTGGAAGTGTATGGTGGGTAAGCCTATGCGGAAGTGGTGGTGGTGGTTGATGAAGAAGCAACCGTCCCTAAGTAGCCTAAACACCTTAGGAGACTCGAATCACTACTCAAGCAACCACTAATGCTATGGGGATCAAAATGGGTTAGGTTACGAAAGGTTAAGGTGGTTATGCGGATAATATGGTGGAGGGCCTAGGCAAACTTGCCAAGTTTCGGAAAATTTAATGGAGTCAAATGATTATGGTGGTATTTTTGTGGGAAGGAGGATGTCAGGAGCTTCAAAACAAGCTAAAGAACGTCAAAATCGGAGTTCGGATGAATTAGTTATGGCCGAAACAAAAATCAACCGAAGGTGATATCTACACGTGTCGGGCGTCCGGTCGGGCTAGGAAATCCGCTAATTTCGTTCTGTTGGCCGGTTCCGGTCGTCCGGTGGATGACGGACATCCGGTGCTTCGTGGGGGTCCAGACGTCCGTAAAAATGCCGGTCGTCAGTGGGTCGGGGTCAACCCAAAATTTCAGATCCGAGACGCGATTTTGGGCGGAAAATAGGGGATTTGGGGGTCAAAATTGACGAGATTTTGTGGATGAAAGATGGGGAAATTTGGGTAAATACTAGATCCACTCGAAACCAAACAAATCCATGGATCAAAATCAACAAAACTTCATCATACCAACAAATCACAAAAAAAATTGGGGCTATTTTTGGTGGGGATTTTCGAAATTTAGGACGAAGTCAAGCAAAAGAAGGCTAGAAAATGATGAGAGGGACTCCAAATACGTGATCAACGTGGCTCATGATACCATATGATACGGGGCTAACCCAGTGTAGGCCGATCTTTCACGATTGGAGTGGGATCCCTCTAAGAACACGAAGAACACGGGGAAGAACGGAGAGAAATCACAAGGGAAAACACTCAAGAACAAGTCCAATCACACATCTAGTAGACAATCAAACACACAAGATCCACAAGGTACATGAAAAACAAAGGGAAAGATACAAGGTAGAGTTCATCTCCGTGAGGAGGTCTTGAAGGGGGTCCTCCCGTGAGGGGGTCTTGATGATATCCCGCAGGATCTTCTCCTAGATGGAGGTCTTGGCCTCCAATGGAGTAGTAGTCTCTCTTTCTCTCAAGCGTAGAGGAAGGTAGGAGCAAAGCTCACATACAAATGAGCTATCACTTTGCTAACCCTAGAAAGGATGAGGGGGAGGCCTATTTATAGTCTAAGCCACGAAGGGGTAAGTGGGAGAGGGATACAAGGCCAAAGGCCCGGCTGCGCACAGGCAGTGTCGGACGTCCGGTCGGGGTCGGATGTCCGGTCGGGGTCGGACGTCCGGTCGCTCGCGGGGGTCCGAACGTCCGGAGGACGTCGGACTTCCGACGATTCTTCTCTGGTCCGGTGGCACCGGTTGTTCGGTCGGCGTCGGTCGTCCGGTCGCTGGTACTTGTCGGTCGTTTGGAGGTTGTCGGTCGTCCGACCGCTGTAGATCTCCTGGCTGGTCCTAGCGTGGTCGCGTCGGACGTCCGGTGGATGTCGGTCGTCCGGGCGCTGTAGAGTGTCGGACGTCCGGTGGCACGTCGGACGTCCGGCCGCTGTAGATTCTGCAGCTCCGTCTTCTTCCATCTTCGCTTCCACGCTTCCCTTGCGGATGGTGTAGTTGTACACTTGCGCTCGCACTCCTCCTCGTCGTCCGTACCATTCTGACAATACCTATGCATGCACGCGAGTGGAGTGTCAAATAGTATACCATCCTTGAAGGGGTCAAGTGGGCACGTATAAAGGAGATGATTCACCTTTATGTATGTGAAGTAGATGTTGCACGTGTCACTTGCCAAACGGACTCTTGACATGGTGATGTCCATAGGATGCTCCGCATCATCTACCCATTGGAGGAAGGAAAAAGTCCCATATAATCAAAGCCCCAAACATCAAGTGGTTCAATAACAAGTGAATAATTCATAGGCATTTCCTGGCGTCTACTAATATTATCAATTCTTTGACATTCATCACAAGATAAGACAAACTTAGGAGCATCCTTGAAGAGAGTAGGCCAATAAAAACCGGATTGTAATACCTTGTGTGCAGTTCTATCTCCAGCGTGGTGTCCTCCGTAGGCCTCGGAGTGACACTTTGCGTAGGATCTGTTCCTGTTCATGCTCAGGTACACAACGTCTAATAACACCATCTACTCCTTCTTTATAAAGGTGTGGGCCATCCCAAAAGTAATGTCTTCAATCATAGAATTTTTTTTTCTTTTGCTGATATGTGAAACTAGGTGGTATAAATTTAGCAACAATGTAATTAGCATAATCAACATACCATGGAGTATTACGAGAACCATTTATGACAACTAATTGCTCAACAGGAAAGCTATCATCAATAGGCAGTGGGTCATCAAGAACATTTTCTAACCCAGACAAGTTGTCTGCAATGGGGTTCTCAGCTCCCTTTCTATCAATAATATGCAAATCAAATTCTTGCAGCAAGAGAACCCATCTAATAAGTCTAGGTTTAGCATCTTTCTTTTCCATAAGATATTTAATAGCAGCATGATCAGTGTGAACAGTTACTTAGGAATCAACACTATAAGATCTGAACTTGTCACAAGCAAAAACAACTGCTAAAAAATTCTTTTTCAGTAGTAGCATAATTTCTTTGGGCACTGTCTAGAGTTTTTCTTGCATAATGAATAACATTCAATTTCTTATCAACTCTTTGCCCTGGAACAGCACCAACAACATAATCACCAGCATCACACATAATTTCAAAGGGTAAATTCCAATCAGGTGGTTGAACAATAGGTGCAGAAATCAAGGCTTTCTTAAGTATTTCAAATGCTTGTACACAATCATCATCAAAAACAAAAGGAACATCTTTTTGCAAGAGATTAGTGAGAGGCCTAGAAATTTTAGAGAAGTCTTTAATAAACCTCCTATAGAAACAGCGCGACCAAGGAAACTTCTTATACCTTTGATATCTTTAGTGTTGGGAATCGTAGCATAATTTTAAAATTTTCCTACGCTCACCAAGATCCATCTATGGAGTATACTAGCAATGAGGGGAAAGGAGTGCATCCACATACCCTTGTAGATCGCGAGCGGAAGCGTTCCAATGAACGTGGATGACGGAGTCGTACTCGCCGTGATCCAAATCACCGATGACCGAGTGCCGAACGGACGGCACCTCCGCGTTCAACACACGTACGGTGCAGCAACGTATCCTCCTTCTTGATCCAGCAAGGGGGAAGGAGAGGTTGATGGAGATCCAGCAGCACGACGGCGTGGTGGTGGATGTAGCGGGATGTCGGCAGGGCTTCGCCGAGCTTCTGCGAGAGAGAGAGAGGTGTAGCAGGGGAGGAGGGAGGCGCCCAAGGCTGTAATACTACTGCCCTCCCTCCCCCCCCCCTTTATATAGGCCCCCCCGGAAGGGGGGGGCGCCGGCCAGAACCCATCTGGATGGGGGGGCGGCGGCCAGGGGGGTAACTTACCCCCCAAGTCAAGTGGGGCGCCCCCCCACCCTAGGGTTTCCAACCCTAGGCGCAGGGGGGAGGCCCATGGGGGGCGCCCCAGCCCACTATGGGTTGGTTCCCTTCCTACTTCAGCCCATGGGGCCCTCCGGGACAGGTGGCCCCACCCGGTGGACCCCCGGGACCCTTCCGGTGGTCCCGGTACAATACCGATAACCCCCGAAACTTTCCCGGTGGCCGAAACTGGACTTCCTATATATAATTCTTCACCTCCGGACCATTCCGGAACTCCTCGTGACGTCCGGGATCTCATCCGGGACTCTGAACAACTTTCGGGTTTCCGCATACTCATATCTCTACAACCCTAGCGTCACCGAACCTTAAGTGTGTAGACCCTACGGGTTCGGGAGACATGCAGACATGACCGAGACGCCTCTCTGGTCAATAACCAACAGCGGGATCTGGATACCCATGTTGGCTCCCACATGTTCCACGATGATCTCATCGGATGAACCACGATGTCGAGGATTCAATCAATCCCGTATACAATTCCCTTTGTCAATCGGTATGTTACTTGCCCGAGATTCGATCGTCGGTATCCCAATACCTTGTTCAATCTCGTTACCGGCAAGTCTCTTTACTCGTACCGCAATGCATGATCCCGTGACTAACGCCTTAGTCACATTGAGCTCATTATGATGATGCATTACCGAGTGGGCCCAGAGATACCTCTCCGTCATACGGAGTGACAAATCCCAGTCTCGATCCGTGCCAACCCAACAGACACTTTCGGAGATACCCGTAGTGTACCTTTATAGTCACCCAGTTACGTTGTGACGTTTGGCACACCCAAAGCACTCCTACGGTATCCGGGAGTTGCACGATCTCATGGTCTAAGGAAAAGATACTTGACATTGGAAAAGCTCTAGCAAACGAAACTACACGATCTTTTATGCTATGCTTAGGATTGGGTCTTGTCCATCACATCATTCTCCTAATGATGTGATCCCGTTATCAATGACATCCAATGTCCATAGTCAGGAAACCGTGACTATCTGTTGATCAACGAGCTAGTCAACTAGAGGCTTACTAGGGACACGTTGTGGTCTATGTATTCACACATGTATTACGATTTCCGGATAACACAATTATAGCATGAACAATAGACAATTACCATGAACAAAGAAATATAATAATAACCATTTATTATTGCCTCTAGGGCATATTTCCAACAGTCTCCCACTTGCACTAGAGTCAATAATCTAGTTACATTGTGATGAATCGAACACCCATTGCGTCCTGGTGTTGATCATGTTTTGCTCTAGGGAGAGGTTTAGTCAACGGATCTGCTACATTCAGGTCCGTATGTACTTTACAAATATCTATGTCTCCATTTTGAACACTTTCACGAATGGAGTTGAAGCGACGCTTGATATGCCTGGTCTTCCTGTGAAACCTGGGCTCCTTCGCAAGGGCAATAGCTCCAGTGTTGTCACAGAAGAGAGTCATCGGGCCCGACGCATTGGGAATCACCCCTAGGTCGGTAATGAACTCCTTCATCCAGACTGCTTCCTGTGCTGCCTCCGAGGCTGCCATGTACTCCGCTTCACATGTAGATCCCGCCACGACGCTTTGCTTGCAACTGCACCAGCTTACTGCTCCTCCATTCAAAATATACACGTATCCGGTTTGTGACTTCGAGTCATCCAGATCTGTGTCGAAGCTAGCGTCGACGTAACCCTTTACGACGAGCTCTTCGTCACCTCCATAAACGAGAAACATATCCTTAGTCCTCTTCAGGTACTTCAGGATATTCTTGACCGCTGTCCAGTGTTCCATGCCGGGATTACTTTGGTACCTTCCTACCAAACTTACGGCAAGGTTTACATCAGGTCTGGTACACAGCATGGCATACATAATAGACCCTATGGCCGAGGCATAGGGGATGACACTCATCTTTTCTATATCTTCTGCCGTGGTCGGGCATTGAGCCGTGCTCAATTGCACACCTTGCAATACAGGCAAGAACCCCTTCTTGGACTGATCCATATTGAACTTCTTCAATATCTTGTCAAGGTATGTACTCTGTGAAAGACCAATGAGGCGTCTCGATCTATCTCTATAGATCTTGATGCCTAATATATAAGCAGCTTCTCCAAGGTCCTTCATTGAAAAACACTTATTCAAATAGGCCTTTATACTTTCCAAGAATTCTATATCATTTCCCATCAATAGTATGTCATCCACATATAATATGAGAAATGCTACAGAGCTCCCACTCACTTTCTTGTAAACACAGGCTTCTCCATAAGTCTGTGTAAACCCAAACGCTTTGATCATCTCATCAAAGCGAATATTCCAACTCCGAGATGCTTGCACCAGCCCATAGATTGAGCACTGGAGCTTGCATACTTTGTTAGCATTCTTAGGATCGACAAAACCTTTCGGCTGCATCATATACAACTCTTCCTTAAGGAAGCCGTTAAGGAATGCCGTTTTGACGTCCATCTGCCATATCTCATAATCATAGTATGCGGCAATTGCTAACATGATTCGGACGGACTTCAGCTTCGCTACGGGTGAGAAAGTCTCATCGTAGTCAACCCCTTGAACTTGTCGATAACCCTTAGCGACAAGTCGAGCTTTGTAGATGGTCACATTACCATCCATGTCCGTCTTTTTCTTAAAGATCCATTTGTTTTCTATGGCTCGCCGATCATCGGGCAAGTCAGTCAAAGTCCATACTTCGTTTTCATACATGGATCCTATCTCGGATTTCATGGCTTCTAGCCATTTGTCGAAATCCGGGCCCGCCATCACTTCTTCATAGTTCGAAGGTTCACCGTTGTCTAACAACATGATTTCCAGGACAGGGTTGCCGTACCACTCTGGTGCGGAACGTGTCCTTGTGGACCTACGAAGTTCAGTGGTAACTTGATCCGAAGCTTCATGATCATCATCATTAACTTCCTCCCCAGTCAGTGTAGGCACCACAGGAACATTTTCCCGCGCTGCGCTACTTTCCGGTTCGGAAGGGGTGACTATCACCTCATCAAGTTCCACTTTCCTCCCACTCAATTCTTTCGAGAGAAACTCCTTCTCCAGAAAGGACCCGTTCTTGGCAACGAAGATCTTGCCTTCGGATCTGAGGTAGAAGGTATACCCAATAGTTTCCTTAGGGTATCCTATGAAGACGCATTTCTCCGACTTGGGTTCGAGCTTTTCAGGTTGAAGTTTCTTGACATAAGCATCGCATCCCCAAACTTTTAGAAACGACAGCTTAGGTTTCTTCCCAAACCATAATTCATACGGTGTCGTCTCAACGGATTTCGACGGAGCCCTATTTAAAGTGAATGCGGCAGTCTCTAAAGCATAGCCCCAAAATGAGAGCGGTAAACCGGTAAGAGACATCATAGATCGCACCATATCCAATAGAGTGCGATTACGACGTTCGGACACACCGTTTCACTGAGGTGTTCCAGGCAGCGTGAGTTGTGAAACGATTCCACATTTCCTTAAGTGTGTACCAAACTCGTGACTTAAATATTCTCCACCATGATCTGATCGTAAGAATTTTATTTTTCCTGTCACGTTGATTCTCAACCTCACTCTGAAATTCCTTGAACTTTTCAAAGGTTTCAGACTTGTGTTTCATTAGGTAGACATACCCATATCTACTTAAATCATCAGTGAGAGTGAGAACATAACGATATCCTCCGCGAGCCTCAACACTCATTGGACCGCACACATCGGTATGTATGATTTCCAATAAGTTGGTTGCTCGCTCCATTGTTCCGGAGAACGGAGTCTTGGTCATCTTACCCATGAGGCATGGTTCGCACGTGTCAAATGATTCGTAATCAAGAGACTCCAAAAGTCCATCTGCATGGAGCTTCTTCATGCGCTTGACACCAATGTGACCAAGGCGGCAGTGCCACAAGTATGTGGGACTATCGTTATCAACTTTACATCTTTTGGTATTCACACTATGAATATGTGTAACATCACGTTCGAGATTCATCAAAATAAACCATTGACCAGCGGGGCATGACCATAAAACATATCTCTCATATAAATAGAACAACCATTATTCTCGGATTTAAATGAGTAGCCATCTCGAATTAAACGAGATCCAGATACAATGTTCATGCTCAAAGCTGGCACTAAATAACAATTATTGAGGTTTAAAACTAATCCCGTAGGTAGATGCAGAGGTAGCGTGCCGACGGCGATCACATCGACCTTGGAACCATTCCCGACGCGCATCGTCACCTCGTCCTTCGCCAGTCTCCGTTTATTCCGTAGTTCCTGTTTTGAGTTACAAATATGAGCAACCGCACCGGTATCAAATACCCAGGAGCTACTACGAGTACTGGTAAGGTACACATCAATTACATGTATATCACATATACCTTTGGTGTTGCCGGCCTTCTTGTCCGCTAAGTATTTGGGGCAGTTCCGCTTCCAGTGACCACTTCCCTTGCAATAAAAGCACTCAGTTTCAGGCTTGGGTCCATTCTTTGACTTCTTCCCGGCAACTGGCTTACCGGGCGCGGCAACTCCCTTGCCGTCCTTCTTGAAGTTCTTCTTACCCTTGCCCTTCTTGAACTTAGTGGTTTTATTCACCATCAACACTTGATGTTCTTTTCTGATCTCCACCTCCGCTGATTTCAGCATTGAATATACCTCAGGAATGGTCTTTTCCATCCCTTGCATATTGAAGTTCATCACAAAGCTCTTGTAGCTTGGTGGAAGCGACTGAAGGATTCTGTCAATGACCGCGTCATCCGGGAGATTAACTCCCAGCTGAGACAAGCGGTTGTGCAACCCAGACATTCTGAGTATGTGCTCACTAACAGAACTATTCTCCTCCATTTTACAGCTGAAGAACTTGTCGGAGACTTCATATCTCTCGACCCGGGCATGAGCTTGGAAAACCATTTTCAGCTCCTCGAACATCTCATATGCTCCATGTTTCTCAAAACGCTTTTGGAGACCCGGTTCTAGGCTGTAAAGCATGCCGCACTGAACGAGGGAGTAATCATCAGCACGCTGCTGCCAAGCGTTCATAACGTCTTGGTTCTCTGGGATTGGTGCTTCACCTAGCGGTGCTTCTAAGACATAATCTTTCTTGGCTGCTATGAGGATGATCCTCAGGTTCCGGACCCAGTCCGTATAGTTGCTGCCATCATCTTTCAGCTTGGTTTTCTCTAGGAACGCGTTGAAATTGAGGACAACGTGGGCCATTTGATCTACAAGACATAGTGTAAAGATTTTAGACTAAGTTCATGATAATTAAGTTCATCTAATCAAATTACTCAATGAACTCCCACTCAGATAGACATCCCTCTAGTCATCTAAGTGAAACATGATCCGAGTTAACTAGGCCGTGTCCGATCATCACGTGAGACGGACTAGTCAAGATCGGTGAACATCTCCATGTTGATCGTATCTTCTATACGACTCATGCTCGACCTTTCGGTCCTCCGTGTTCCGAGGCCATGTCTGTACATGCTAGGCTCGTCAAGTCAACCTAAGTGTATTGCGTGTGTTCCGAGGCCATGTCTGTACATGCTAGGCTCGTCAACACCCGTTGTATGCGAACGTTAGAATCTATCACACCCGATCATCACGTGGTGCTTCGAAACAACGAACCTTCGCAACGGTGCACAGTTAGGGGGAACACTTTCTTGAAATTATCATAAGGGATCATCTTACTTACTACCGTCGTTCTAAGCAAATAAGATGCAAAAACATGATAAACATCACATGCAATCAAATAGTGACATGATATGGCCAATATCATTTTGCTCCTTTGATCTCCATCTTCGGGGCACCATGATCATCTTCGTCACCGGCATGACACCATGATCTCCATCATCATGATCTCCATCATTGTGTCTTCATGAAGTCGTCACGCCAACGATTACTTCTACTTCTATGGCTAACGCGTTTAGCAACAAAGTAAAGTAATTTACATGGCGTTATTCAATGACACGCAGGTCATACAAAATAATAAAGACAACTCCTATGGCTCCTGCCGGTTGTCATACTCATCGACATGCAAGTCGTGATTCCTATTACAAGAATATGATCAATCTCATACATCACATATATCATTCATCACATCTTCTGGCCATATCACATCACATAGCACATGCTGCAAAAACAAGTTAGACGTCCTCTAATTGTTGTTGCAAGTTTTTACGTGGCTTGTAGGTTTCTAGCAAGAACGTTTCTTACCTACGTATGACCACAACGTGATTTGCCAATTTCTATTTACCCTTCATAAGGACCCTTTTCATCGAATCCGTTCCGACTAAAGTAGGAGAGACAGACACCCGCTAGCCACCTTATGCAACTAGTGCATGTCAGTCGGTGGAACCTGTCTCACGTAAGCGTACGTGTAAGGTCGGTCCGGGCCGCTTCATCCTCACAATACCGCCGAAACAAGATAAGACTAGTAGCGGCAAGAAGAATTGGCAACATCAACGCCCACAACTACTTTGTGTTCTACTCGTGCATAGTAACTACGCATAGGCCTGGCTCATGATGCCACTGTTGGGAATCGTAGCATAATTTTAAAATTTTCCTACGCTCACCAAGATCCATCTATGGAGTATACTAGCAACGAGGGGAAAGGAGTGCATCTACATACCCTTGTAGATCGCGAGCGGGAGCGTTCCAATGAACGTGGATGACGGAGTCGTACTCGCCGTGATCCAAATCACCGATGACCGAGTGCCGAACGGACGGCACCTCCGCGTTCAACACACGTACGGTGCAGCGACGTCTCCTCCTTCTTGATCCAGCAAGGGGGAAGGAGAGGTTGATGGAGATCCAGCAGCACGACGGCGTGGTGGTGGATGTAGCGGGATGTCGGCAGGGCTTCGCCGAGCTTCTGCGAGAGAGAGAGGTGTAGCAGGGGAGGAGGGAGGCGCCCAAGGCTGTAATACTACTGCCCTCCCTCCCCCCCCTTTATATAGGCCCCCTGAGAAGGGGGCGCCGGCCAGAACCCATCTGGATGGGGGGGGCGGCGGCCAGGGGGGTAACTTACCCCCCAAGTCAAGTGGGGCGCCCCCCCACCCTAGGGTTTCCAACCCTAGGCGCAGGGGGGAGGCCCATGGGGGGTGCCCCAGCCCACTATGGGCTGGTTCCCTTCCCACTTCAGCCCATGGGGCCCTCCGGGATAGGTGGCCCCACCCGGTGGACCCCCGGGACCCTTCCGGTGGTCCCGGTACAATACCGATAACCCCCGAACCTTTCCCGGTGGCCGAAACTGGACTTCCTATATATAATTCTTCACCTCCGGACCATTCCGGAACTCCTCGTGACGTCCGGGATCTCATCCGGGACTCCGAACAACTTTCGGGTTTCCGCATACTCATATCTCTACAACCCTAGCGTCACCGAACCTTAAGTGTGTAGACCCTACGGGTTCGGGAGACATGCAGACATGACCGAGACGCCTCTTCGGTCAATAACCAACAGTGGGATCTGGATACCCATGTTGGCTCCCACATGTTCCACGATGATCTCATCGGATGAACCACGATGTCGAGGATTCAATCAATCCCGTATACAATTCCCTTTGTCAATCGGTATGTTACTTGCCCGAGATTCGATCGTCGGTATCCCAATACCTTGTTCAATCTCGTTACCGGCAAGTCTCTTTACTCGTACCGCAATGCATGATCCCGTGACTAACGCCTTAGTCACATTGAGCTCATTATGATGATGCATTACCGAGTGGGCCCAGAGATACCTCTCCGTCATACGGAGTGACAAATCCCAGTCTCGATCCGTGCCAACCCAACAGACACTTTCGGAGATACCCGTAGTGTACCTTTATAGTCACCCAGTTACGTTGTGACGTTTGGCACACCCAAAGCACTCCTACGGTATCCGGGAGTTGCACGATCTCATGGTCTAAGGAAAAGATACTTGACATTGGAAAAGCTCTAGCAAACGAAACTACACGATCTTTTATGCTATGCTTAGGATTGGGTCTTGTCCATCACATCATTCTCCTAATGATGTGATCCCGTTACCAATGACATCCAATGTCCATAGTCAGGAAACCATGACTATCTGTTGATCAACGAGCTAGTCAACTAGAGGCTTACTAGGGACACGTTGTGGTCTATGTATTCACACATGTATTACGATTTCCGGATAGCACAATTATAGCATGAACAATAGACAATTACCATGAACAAAGAAATATAATAATAACCATTTATTATTGCCTCTAGGGCATATTTCCAACATTTAGGACACGACATCTTTTCAATAGCATCTATTTTAGCTTTGTCCACTTCAATACCTCTTTCAGAAATTTTATGCCTCAAGACAATACCTTCATTAACCATAAAGTGGCACTTCTCCCAATTTAAAAAAGATTAGTTTCTTCACATATCTGCAAAACTCGATCAAGGTTGCTTAAGCAATCATCAAAAGAAGTTCTGTAAGCGGAGAAATCATCCATAAAGACCTCAACAATCTTTTTACAAAAGTCAGAGAATATAGCAGTCATACATCTTTGAAAGGTAGCAGGTGCATTGCATAAACCAAAAGGCATACGTCTATAAGCAAAAGTACCGAAAGGGCAAGTAAAAGTGGTTTTTTCTTGATCCTCTTTCGACACGGGTATTTGAGAAAAACCAGAATAACCATCTAGAAAGCAAAAATGTGTATGTTTGGACAGTCTTTCTAGCATTTGATCAATAAAAGTTAGAGGGTAGTGATCTTTTCTAGTAGCTTTGTTTAATTTGCGAAAACCAATTACCATTCTATAACCTGTAACAATTCTTTGCAGAATCAATTCATTCTTATCATTAGGAACAACAGTAATACCTCCCTTCTTAGGGACACAATGAACGGGACTTACCCATCTACTATCAGCAATATGATAAATTATACCTGCTTCCATAAGCTTTAATATTTCATTTCTTACCACTTCTTTCATCTTGGGATTTAACCGTCATTGATGATCAACAACTGGTTTAGCATCAGGATCCATATTGATTTTGTGCTGACATAGAGTGAGACTAATGCCCTTAAGATCATCAAGAGTATATCCGATAGCGGCACGGTGCTTCTTCAGAGTTTTCAATAATTTATTTTCTTCATGCTCTAAAAGGTTAGCACTTATAATAACAGGATATATCTTCTTCTCATCAAGATAAGCATATTTCAAAGTATCAGGTAATTGTTTAAGCTCAAACACAGGGTCACCCTTGGGTGGAGGAGGATCCCCAAGGATTTCAACAGGCAAGTTGTGTTTCAAAACAGGCATTTGGTAAAACAATATTTCATCTAATTCCTTTCTTTGATTCATAAACATATCATTCTCATGGTCTAGCAAATATTGTTCTAAAGGATCGGTGGGATGTACGGCAATAGAAGCAAGACCAATAATTCCATCCTTACTAGGCAATTCTTTATCATGGGGTTGTCTACGAAATTTAGAGAAATGAAAATCATGAGACACGTCCCCAAAACTTACAGTAACAATTTCTTTCTCACAGTCTATCTTAGCATTGACAGTGTTCAAGAAAGGTCTACCAAATATAATGGGACAAAAATCATCTTGTGGGGAACCAAGAACAGGAAAATCAGTAGGGTATTTTATTTTCCCACACAAGACTTCAACATTTCTAACAATCCCAATTGGTGATACAATATCTCTATTGGTAAGCTTAATAGTAACATGAGTATCTTCTATCTCAGCAGGTGCAATATCATTCATAATTCTTGATATAAAGTAAAAGGAATTGCACTCACACTAGCACCCACATCACATAAGCCATGATAACAATGATCTCCTATTTTACCAGAAACAACAGGCATGCCAACAATAGGTCTATGTTTATCTTTAGTATCAGGTCTAGCAATTCTAACAGCTTCATCACAGAAATAAATAACATGCCCATCAATATTATCGACCAAGAGATCTTTAACCATAGCAACACTAGGTTCAAATTTAATTTGTTCAGGGGGTGTAGGTGTTCTAGTATAACTCTTGCGTACCACAGTTGAAGCTTTAGCATGATCCTTTATCTATCAGGAAAAGGTGGTTTCTCAATATAAGCAGTAGGAACAATAGGATCAACATTATAAGTAATAGTTTCTTCTTCAACTTTAATAGGTTCCACTACTTTTACTTTAGTGGGAGGATGATATTTAAACCACTTATCCTTGGGGAGATCAACATGAGTAGCAAATGATTCACAGAAAGAAGCTACTATCTCAGAGTCAAGTCCATATTTAGTGCTAAATTCACGAAAAGCATCGGTATCCATAAAAGATTTAACACAATCAAACTTGAGGTTTGTACCTGACTCCTTACCTTCGTCGAGTTCCCAATCTTCAGAGTTGATTTTAATTCTTTCCAATAAATCCCATTTGAATTCAATAGTCTTCTTCGTAAAAGAACCAGTACAAGAATTATCGAGCATGGATTGATCATTACGAGAAAGCCGAGCATAAAAATTCTGAATAATAATTTTCCTTGAGAGCTCACTATTGGGGCATGAATATAACATTGACTTAAGCCTCCCCCAAGCTTGAGCGATACTTTCTCCTTCACGCGGCCAAAAATTATATATATAATTCCGATCATGATGAACCAGATGCATAGGATAAAACTTCAGTTGAAATTCCAATTTTAATCGGTTGTAGTTCCATGATCCAATATCATCACATAGCCTATACCATGTCAATGCCTTTCCCTTCAAAGATAAAGGGAATACCTTCTTCTTGACTTCATCCTCGGGCAAACCTACAAGCTTAAATAATCTACAAACTTCATCCACATAGATTAGATGCATATCAGGATGTAATGTTCCATCTCCAGCGTAAGGATTAGCCAGCAGTTTCTCTATCATACCCGAAGGAATTTCATAATAAATATTTTCAGTAGGTTGAGGAGCAACTCTTTGCTCTACCGGTCGAGGTGAAGATACCCCGAACAAGCCCCTCAAAGAATTATTTTCCATAGCAACAAGTGACAGTAAATTTCAGCACACTATATAAATGTTTTCTTACCAAATTCCACTTACCAAAAGCGCTTCACTCCCCGGCAATGACGCTAGAAAAGAGTCTTGATGACCCACAAGTATAGGGGATCTATCGTAGTCCTTTAGATAAGTAAGAGTGTCGAACCCAATGAGGAGCAGAAGGAAATGACAAGCGGTTTTCAGCAAGGTATTCTCTGCAAGCACTGAAATTATCGGTAACAGATAGTTTTGTGATAAGATAATTCGTAACGGGTAACAAGCAACAAAAGTAACTAAGGTGCAGCAACGTGGCCCAATCCTTTTTGTAGCAAAGGACAAGCCTGGACAAACTCTTATATAATGCAAAGCGCTCCCAAGGACACATGGGAATTACTGTCAAGTTAGTTTTCATCATGCTCATATGATTCGCGTTCGTTACTTTGATAATTTGATATGTCGGTGGACTGGTGCTTGGGTGTTGTCCTTACTTAGACAAACCTCCCACTTATGATTAACCCCTCTCGCAAGCATCCGCAACTACGAAAGAAGAATTAGGATAAATCTAACCATAGCATGAAACATATGGATCCAAATCAACCTCTTACGAAGCAACGCATAAACTAGGGTTTAAGCTTCTGTCACTCTAGCAACCCATCATCTACTTATTACTTCCCAATGCCTTCCCCTAGGCCCAAATCATGGTGAAGTGTCATGTAGTCGACGTTCACATAACACCACTAGAGGAGAGACAACATACATCTCATCAAAATATCGAACGAATACCAAATTCACATGATTACTTATAACAAGACTTCTCCCATGTCCTCGAGAACAAACGTAACTACTCACAAAGCATATTCATATTCATAATCAGAGGAGTATTGATTATCATTAAGGATCCGAACATACGATCTTCCACCAAATAAACCAACTAGCATCAACTACAAGGAGTAATCAACACTACTAGCAACCGACAGGTACCAATCTGAGGTTTTGAGACAAAGATCGGATACAAGAGATGAACTAGCGTTTGAGAGGAGATAGTGCTGGTGAATATGTTGATGGAGATTGACACCCTCTCGATGAGAGGATCGTTGGTGATGACGATGGCTTCAATTTTCCCCTCCCGGAGGGAAGTTTCCCCGGCAGAACAGCTCCGCCGGAGCCCTAGATTGCTTCTGCCCAGGTTCCGCCTCGAGACAGTGGCGCTTCATCCCGAAAGATTGCTCTTTATTTTTTCCAGGTCAAAACACATCATATAGCAGAAGATGGGCACTGGAGGTCTGCCAGGAGGCCCACAAGGCAGGGGGCGCGCCCAGGGGGGTAGGGCGCGCCCCCACCCTTGTGGCTTCCTGGTGGGGCCCCTCTGGTATTTTCTTGCCCAATATTTTTTATTAATTCCAAAATAATTCTCCGTAAATTTTTAGGACTTTTGGAGTTGTGCAGAATAGGTCTCTCAGATTTGCTCCTTTTCCAGTTCAGAATTCCAGCTGCCGCCATTCTCCCTCTTCATTTAAACCTTGTAAAATAAGAGAGAAAAGGTATAAGTATTGTGCTATAATGTGTAATAACATCCAATAATACAATAAATATCAATATAAAAAGCATGATGCAAAATGGACGTATCAGTCGGCGGGGGCTGGGGTAATGGCGAAGAGGCCGGAACTGGGTGGCGACGACGAGGGCGATGAGGCCAGGGTGTTTGGGGGGGGGGGCAATGGTCGTTGTACCATGGACGGGCGGTCAGGGAGAACAAGGGAGGGCGTCGCGTTGTGTCCGCGCGGACGCAAACTCGACCCAAATTAGGGCCGAAAATGGATTGAGGTGGACAAAAAATGGACATATGTCTGTTTAATCAGCGCATTAGACCGTGTTTTTTTATCAGCGCAGATCCAAATAGACATGGGCAGACGAAATGCATCCTTAGGTTGGAGTTCGCCTTAGCTCCTGCACACTTTCCTGAGTTGCTCTCGTTATGTGATGCATCCAAATCCAACTGAAATCCCTGTTTTTACCGTTTTCGGTAACTTTAGCACAAAATGAACTATTTCAAATTTTATTTCATGATCTGACCCTTTTGATAAATGATAATGCTAAAATTATGGTATTTATGTCCTACCTAGACACGTCAAACTTACCACTGTTTCTTCTTTGACTAGATAAGTGATCGTGGGCACGCGTTAAACGCCACAAGACGTGACGTTTGTTCTTACTGCAGAAACGCCATTGGCTATAGTGTTTTCGACCTAAACTAGGGATTAAAAGTTGCTTTTTGGAACTAAATGAAGAAGATTCTCAAAGAGTCTTTTTTGGGACTTTTTCAACAATGCCCCTCCCTGCACCCATTGCCCCGCCGCCTCATGGTGTTGTTTGGTTGTTATTTTTCTGTATACTAAAGGTAACATGGTCTTTTACATGTTATTTAATAACCTTAGGAAGGAACTAGAGACGTTTTAGTCTCTGAAAACCAATAAGGAGGGACCTTTTAAAGACTAGGGACTTTTTAATTAGGAATAGGAAAAATCATAGGACTTGAACCAAACAGAGCCTTACCTGCGTTGCGTTGTGTGGCACAAACGCCCTGACGTTTGGCGTTTAAAAAAAAGGTTAAATTGTGCTAAAGTTACCATATTTGATTAGATTTGATTTTTACCGCCGGCTTTCCCTTCCTACGCCGCCGGCCTCCTCTCGCCGGCTTCCGGCTAGCATATGTGGACGGGCTCCCCGTACTCCTTCGCCGTCCTCGAACGCCTCCTCCAAGATCACTTCTCCGCCCCTCGCCGCCTCCTCCAGGTCCATGCCCTCCTCCTCACCTCCGGCGCGCTCTCCACCTCCCACGCCGCCGCCACCTTCCCCTACAATTGCCTCATCCATGCCCACCTCCGCCTCCCCGCTTCCACCATTACCCCGCTATGCGCCCCCCTCCGCCTCTTCTCGGCCATGCTCGCCGCTGGCGCGCGCCCCAACGGCCACACGTTCCCTTCCCTCCTCAGGTCCGCCTCCGCCTCCGGACCAGCCACCAGGGCTCTCCACACGCAGTGCCTCCGCCGCGGGCTTACGGCCGATCGCTTCGTTGCATGCTCGCTCGTCAGCTCCTATGGCCAAGCTGGCCGTCTCGCGTGTGACGCTTCTAAGGTGTTTGATGAAATGGCCAGCCCGGATCTGGCCTCCTCTAACGCCATGCTTGATGTGCTGTGCCTCGCCGGGGACGTGGCTGCGGCTAGAGAATTCTTTGAGCGGATGGTGGTGAGGGATGTGGTGTCATGGACGACACTCATCTCTGGGTCATCGAGGAATGGGTGCCACTGGGATGCTGTCGAGATCTTCAGGGGATTTTTGGTACACAACAGGGGACTGCTCGGGGAGGCCACACTGGTCAGCGTGCTCTCGGCTTGTGCCAACTTGGATGGTGCCGAGGGGCTTGCTGTCGGGACGGCCGTTCACGCGTATGTCATTCGGCATGAGGTTGTCTTCACAGCGTTCTTGGGCACGGCATTGATCGACATGTATGGGAAGTATGGGAAGCTTGCCTGTTGCAGGAGAGCTTTTGAGATTGTATGCGAGAAGGAGGTCTGTACGTGGAATTCACTGCTCTCTGCACTGGCTAATCATGGGAAAGAGACTGAAGCACTGGTTAAGTTCAACATGATGATAGTTGGAGGGTTCTTGCCGAATCAGATCACATTTCTTGCTCTACTGACAGGTTGTGCTCGAGCAGGATTGGTGGAGATTGGGTTATACTGGTTCGAGACGATGGTGACTGAATACAAGGTGACTCCGATGATGGCCCATTATGGATGTGTTGTGGACCTGTTAAGCCGTGCTGGCCGTTTTATGGAGGCCATCGAGAAGATAGAGCGGATGCCCTTTTTGCCTGATGCTTCTGTGTGGGGCGCGCTTCTTGGTGCTTGCAAGCTCCATGGAAATGTGGAGCTTGTTGCTGAGATTGGGCGAAAACTAGTGGCTCTTGGTCCTCAGCAATCCGACCGGTATGTGACTATCAGGAATATTTATCTAGAAAATGGGAATTGGTGTGCTGCGACGAGAATGGGTGAGGTGATGCATGAGGCCGGGATCAAGAAGACAGCAGGGCAAAGTAGTGTTGTGTTTCACAGCTCTGCCATTACTTGACTAGAGTTTGTCTGTTGCAAATATTGCTCTTCTGGGACTACCGTTTGTTTCTGATGACTTGTACCTTTAGGAAAATACTAAACCACATCTTGTTGTTCAAGCTTATAACAAATATTTGACGTAATGAAGAATCAGATTTTTATTCACTGAATCGGGCGGGTTACCTTTGATTTGCAAGATTGCAAAAAGGCAGTATTAGGAAAATCACAGAATTGTAGTGGCATGTCTACTCAAAATCTATAGAATTTTGTTTGCACCAAAGTAGTGTATTTGATTATACCACTGGTAAAACAAAAAGATTCTTTGCAAGAGGTTTGAGTGAATGAAAAATCCCTAAAAACTCTAAGCTCCCGGGAATTGGAGGTCTGGGAGCACTCCGTGTATTTTTCGCTGGCGGGTCCCGGTTGTAAGGGGGAGATGTGTGTGTGGGACACGGGTGTCAGGGAGGGCATGGGGTGTCTCCCGGTTGAACCGACGTTCAGTGTAGCGTGTTCGTTTCATGGTGGTTTGGGTTGCGGTCGTGTCTTCTTTCCGCCGGCCCTTGTGAGTCTGGTCAAAGGGGATTCTTCATTCAGAGAGGGGGTGAAGTGGTTGGCGGCTGTAGTTTCGGCAGGGTTGTATGAGCGGCTGGAAGACGAGGGTGGGGTCACTGGGTGATTGGCGGCGGAGGTTCTCACCGCTCCCTGCGGACGGCTGCTACGATAGGGTGGACGGTGCGGTCGTCGTCGCTCTTTGATTCGGCCGCGTTGGGGTTTGTTTTGTTTCGGCTGCTGCGGGTGTTTCCCCATGGATTGATGCGTGTATTTGCTCCCTTCTTCGCTATTATTTCTTTCTTTCTTTGTGCCTTTGTGGTGTTGTTTCCTTGCCGGTGCCGATTGATATTTGACAGGCTTGTTTCGGCTGCGGTGGGTGTCCTCCCCGTTTTTTTCTTTCTCCCCATGGATTACATGGTAGGGGCCGTAGTGGTGGATGCTTCCTGTGTATCATCACGTGTTGCTGTTGGTGCGGTCCATTGGGGGTTTGGATTAAGTGCTTTGTGGCTGCCGGGATGTGGTGCTGTCGATGGGTTTGTTTTTTTAGAAGAAAAGGGCTCCCGCCCCGGCTCCATTTGATTGAATAAAATGAAGCCAAATTTCTGTCGATGGGTTTGTTTGGTGTGGGTTAGTGTCTCAGTGTGGTGTTCATTGCTTTCGTGGGTGTTTTGTTTTATAGGATGTACCATCGTTTGATTTTTGCTGTAGGTTTGGTTGAGGTGTTTACTAATCTGGTACATTGTTGTCTGCTGGCTGCTTATGTATAGGATCTGTACCTATAATCTTCACGACCGGCCAGATAGCTTCTTTGCTAATTAAGAAGCCTGTTAAATATCCGCGAACCTCTGACTTGTTTAAGCTCTCTTTGACATGGATCAATCAATAAATACCTGTATGTCTAGCATCTTCACGGGGCCAAATCAACTTCTTATCTAGGCACACTATTGTAAATTCCATTCACAGTTGTAGATTTGATAGAATCATTCTGAATTGGTTTGTTTAAGTACAAAACAGCAAAAGATGTCGTTTTAAATTTCGAAGAAACTGTTGTCAATTTGTCTTCTGAATACAAAAGGGCATAGGGGAAGGTAAAATTAAGAATCGCTGATCACATAGGTGCACTGGCACAATAAAGGGATTTGCCTTGATTTCTATCTATTCTCGGTTCTTAATTTGTCTAAAAGATGTGTTGAGAAATGGAGATGTAGGCACATGAAAAGAAGGGACATGGAGCCTTAGCTAATGTAATTATTTATTGTAGGGATGCTTCTGTTATAACATAATTATGTATCCCGTGATGCTCATGTTTTAGGATTTTTAATTACTTCATGTTCCATTGATTTGACTGGCAACCTCTATATGTCATCTCTGATGCATCGAGTGGGCTCCGTGGATTTGGATACTGAGTTCTAATTTGATGACTTGTTTTGGCAATTTCAGGTTACTGTTGCTCCCACGCTCCGTGGTATTATTTGATTTGATGTACAAATTTTATTGGGCAATACTCACATGTGAAATTAGGATATTCCTTCAACTCATCCCATTTTTAATCTGAAACTGAACATCATTTTCCTTATATTTTGGCCGATGTAGGCTAGATGATGGTAAGTTGGTATTTATCTGCTGTCTGCCTTGCTGGACGAATTAACATCTACTATTTTATTTCAGCTATGTAAGAGCATCCGAATTTACTATACATTCCGAAGAACTTAGTAATTGGTTTGCCTGCAGAGTCCGTCAGCAGGACACGATTGTAAACATAGGTCCTAGGCTCAGATATATGGATTCAGAATTTACATGCCGAGTTGAGTGCTGAGGATTTGAAGTTGTGATGCATTAAGGTAAGGATCCTTATTTTTCATTTGTCAGCCATTCCTGTGCTATTTCCGTATTTTTTTTCTTGCAATTTTCTCATCTAGATAATTTGCTCAGATCTCATGAGTTTTGGAAATTAGCATCTTTCCATAGCTTAGTACAGAAGCGTTTTTTATGGCTGAATAAATCTTGGTACTTCTAGGTTTGCTGAGCGGTTTGAGGCATCCTCTTTGAGGCCAATGCTGGTAGTGCCGTT
The DNA here is from genome assembly GCF_018294505.1 of Triticum aestivum. Lineage (NCBI taxonomy): Eukaryota > Viridiplantae > Streptophyta > Magnoliopsida > Poales > Poaceae > Triticum > Triticum aestivum. The sequence goes on from NC_057805.1 coordinate 77,442,168, forward strand.
TGTGTTTAGGTGTGCGGTTGTGTCAAATTTGGTCTTTCGATTTGCTATTGTTTTTTTTTGCGGGCGTTCGATTTGCTATTGTCACTGTCTTTGTGTCACCTAGGCAGAGTTCGTCCTATGGCCCCGCTGATTTTTATTTTAGTTGGTCTTGCTGTCGTGTGGTCATGTCGTTGTGTTTGGTTGAGCTCTAGGCTAGATGGAGAGCAGTGCGGCTGGTCATGTCTGGCACTGTCAGAAGCGTGCTGGTATACTTGATTGTGGCCATAAGGCCTTTTATGTTTCATCACTTTTGTATTCCTGTCAATAAAAAAGGTGGAGCCACACCTTAAATTGTCATGGTGATGTCGGATGGCAGTTGGCCAGCCAGTCAGGTTGATTATTTGAGAAATCAATGTTTGTATATCTGACAAAGTGATAATCACAGTAAACTAAAAAGCTTAGAAGTTGAGTTTAAAAGAAAGTTCATAAGGACTGGAGGCTCATGCTTCTACGGTCATATTTAAAGCTCCAGTTCTGAGTGGTGTTTCTAGAAAAGAGAATATCGACATCTGCATATATATCGTGTGTTCATAATAGCATTCATGTCTCATTCTTTGTTTGTCATATTATTTTTCTCTCTATATATTTTAGAGCTCCGGTTCAAATTACTGATATTTTCATATAAATTTTATAACTTACTCCCTCCGTCTCATAATATAAGAGCGTTTATGACACTAGTGTAGTGTCAAAAATGCTCTTATATTATGGGACTGAGGGAGTAGCAAAAAAGGTCCTAATAAAGTAGAGCCACAAGTTTCAGAAGTAAGATGTTTATAACTACGCAGACAAGGTTCTGAACTTCTGATAAATAAGATCCAAAAGTTTCAGAAATAAAGGTAGGGAAATCAAAGGTAAAATATGCAGGCAAATGACTTTGCATATCAAAGAACAAGAACTATGAATATGAGTAACTTATACATGCACAATGGTATGAATGTCGCAATTAGACTTTCCTTCTGCTATTACCCCGTGTGTTGCTTCAGTAAATGAAGTTTATATGCTTAGCTTGGTCTACATAATTCGAGGTTACTATTTTTAGCCCCGTGAGCAAATTTGCAGGTCAACAATAGGTATGTATAACAGAATCCAGTGTTATTCAGATTCACTCCATGAACAAGATGAATGTAGCTCCGTGGCACAAAATGCAGTCGTGAAAAACACAATTTGTATGCATACATGTGGTTTAATAGTGCATTGGTGAACTTCTCATGCTACATGTGCTGTTTTGAAAATTGATTGAGATAGTTTAGTGGCCTCACCATGTTGGACGATCTCTAACTCATGAAGGGAAGTCATGCTTACAATAGTGTTGATTGTAAGGTCGATGAAAATCGGTCATGTATGCTGGACTATGCTACATGTTATTCGTCATTTTGGCATCAACATGCTATAAAAGTTTACTATATAGAGTTGCTATTCTAAGTTCTAGCAGAGAAATGATGACATCTGGTGCAGACGTGCTCATCAGTGAAGCTGTGAATACATATGTCTCCTTTCTGACTGCTTAAATACTAAGGCTAATTTTATTGACCTCCAAATATCTGCAATGTTGGGATGGTAGCAGCAAGCAAGTCCTGTATTTCTGCGATTTAGGCATATAGTTGGTCGTACAGAAAAGCTGGTGAGCAACTTCCCTATATACATTCATTGTAAGTGTTTCACCATATTTGACTGTTTCTAGCAGGGTGGTTAGGTCCTGCAAAAATAGAATCATTAGATGTGTTGTTTACTGGTAATGTGCTATGAACATTTTGGCATTGTTAATTATTGCATGTCACCATGAATCTATGAACTGGTTCTTATGTAGCCTTATGAAACACAATGGTGTGGTAAACAAATCTATATTATACGGTACATGAGAACCCAATGACAACACATTCAATAAAATTGAGGTGGCTACGCTACAAAACAAGCAGCACAGTAAAGCGCGCCTTACCTTCTAGTTTCCTATTAAATGTACTGCAATTGATTTCTTAGAAAAAATATCCATAGGATTCATCATACAAATCAAAAAACGAATATAGGAAAATTTTCTAAAATCTTTTAAATCAAAGAGTCCCTAAAACTGATTATAAAAAGATTGTCTAGTTTAACAAAAAGAAAAGAAATCCAAGCAGATAGGGTGATATGCGTGCAGTTCTCCATTGTTTAGCTCCAATCCCTATGGGCATCTCAAACATTGTCCATCAAAATGCCGCTAGCCATTCGGGCGTTTGGTTGGACCCTTTGTGTGATCCATCGTCATACGTCAAACGCCCATAGACCAGTCTGCATGTTTGAATTCCCGCAAACTGGAAGCAAAGCTGGCAGAGCTTCGTGGATGTCCGAACAGCCGCCACGTAGGTGTCTAACACTCCGGATCCAGCCAAAAACCCACCCAGAGCCCTGCTTTTCTCACTCCGTCCCTTCCTCCTTCCTCTCTATCTGCATAGTCTGAGACCGATGTCGTCGCTGCACCAGCCACTTTGCCATCCATGCCTTGCCGGACCTCCGCCGCTCCCTGGACGTAGACCAACCACATGTCTCGAAGCCATCGTCAAGTTTGCTACTGGGGTGGTCAAGGTGTTTGGACCAAAGTAATTGACAGAACCAACTGCCGAAGACACAACACGGCTCATGGCACTGTCAAAAGTCAGAGGATAGCTAGGTATGTTCGAATCCTTGGATTACATGCACTGCATGGCAATGAAAGAACTTCCCATATGCTCTAAAGGGCAATATTAGGACCATTGCAAGAAGCCCATCATGATTCTTGAAACAATTGCATCACAGGACCTCTGGAGTTGACACTTCGGGATTTCCGGGTCTCACAATGACATCAACGTGCCACATCCATCTCCATTGTTTGCAAGGTTATGTGCGGGAAAAGCTCCTCCGTGTAACTATAGTACTATATACCATCAATGGTCATGGCTACAACATGAGCTATTATCTTTGTGATGGTATCAATCCTCGTGGGTGACCTTTATCAGGACCATCTATGATTCAAGGGGTGATAAAAGGTCTTATTTTTCCCAAAGAAAATAAGGAGCAGGATGACGAGAGGGCATTTTGGAGTGCTCCAAGCTCATTTTACAGTTGTTCGAGGCCTGCAAAAATATGGGATGCATAACGTTGTGGGAGGTGATGGCAGTTTGTGTGATACACAACATTATTGTGGAGGATGAGGGTGACGGAGTTCGCCACGGTTTGGAATTTGAGCGCATGGGTGATCTTATCCAACTTTCAGATCAAAATCCGACGAAGTTTGATGATTTTATCCAAATGCATCAGAAGATTCACTATCGAGCAATTCATGAACAACTTCGAAATGATCTGGTTTGGGTATTTGTGGGTGCTTCGAGGAAAGAATTAAAAAGATGTGTCTGGATAAGTTGAACTATTTTATTGAATTTGAATCTATTTTGTATAGGAATATTACACAACATGATTATGAGGAAAGGATGATATTTATCTTTAACTAGAAGAACGCCCGTGCGTTGCAACGGGTCCACATTAACTTTAAGAGTTCAATATTAATAATATTCTCATACATATCAAGTGACATTGGCGACCTTTTTTATCATCAAATCCTCACACACACTCTCTCTCTCCCTCCCTCTTCCTCACTCTCTCTCCCCTCTCCCTCTCTCTCTAACACACACACACATATCCATCTTATTGGGTACAGGACCATAATTCATCTATTTCACACACACACGCTAGTGCATAACAATATGGATTATGTGTATTATATTTGCCACCACAACTGAGGGAATTAATTTCATGTAAATCGGCCAGCCACAGCTCCAAGAATACGCGGAGGAGGTGGCCCGGGTCGGCGTCGGCACCGTCCGGCGCGGGCCACGGGCCCGCTTCCAAGTGCGTCTGCGCGCCGGCGCCCACGCCGGGTCCTTCAAGTGCCGCTTCCACCGCACCAACTCCCAGGGCCACGGCCACAGCCAGGGCCAGGGAAGCCGCCCTTCTTCGCCCCCTTCACCGGCCGCGGCCAACGCGGTGCCGCGGCACCCGGCCTCGCCGTCCTCGTCCTCCAGCACCGTCGCGACCCAGTGACGCAGCCCAAGCATCGGCCTCAAGAATCAAAAACGCCTCGACAACGGAGAGGGAAGGGAATATCATATATTTGTCATAAGAAGGGGAGTTTATTTACTGCTCCCTCGATGTATTGTTTCCTTTGTTTGGAGATTGATTACCATCCGTGAGTTAAGGTAAGGTCAACGTGATTGAGCGATTTTTCTGAAAATCAATTATTTGTTTTCTAATTAATGTGATTGAGTGATTTAAGGTAAGGTTAATTAATTTAGATTTGATCTTTATAGATTGTTCATGATTGATTCTACATTACTAAATAACTTGCGCCAGTATGGAAAGTTCTGATTTGTTTAGTTTTTTTTTTGTTGTGTGAGAGGATGACGCGGAAATAAACCGATGAAGTGGGGGAGAGGATGAAAAAAAATCTACGAAAAAAAACCAGCGAAGATGGGAGGAGGTACCAAAAAAAACCATGAAATGTGGGACGAAAAAAAACCTGAAAGCGAGACTACCAACTGCTCCATTAGGAGTAGAGATTTTTTATTACTCAGTGTTTAGATAGGCGGTTTGGTCAAAACAGTGTTGGAGATGACCTAACCCTCAGAAATCCCCACCGCCTCTCCACTTCCTCTTCCTCCCTCGCTCACTCACCAAGCATTCCAGGTCCCAGAAGCATCTAGACCTAAGAGTTTACGCAGCCCGGTCCACCGTCGAGGGTTTTCTGGCCAGCCGGCGATGGCCGGATGCTGACGGTTCTCCTGGGAGGAAGCTCGGCTTCAAAATCTGGCGACGGCAGCTCGCTAGGGTGCCACGCAATTCCACCCCTACTCCAACCCCACAAGATCTACAGGTAAACGATCCACGAGCTCATAATTTTCACTCCGAGGCAGCAGTTGATGCACCGAAGGGTCCGTCCCTGATCTTTGTTGGGTTTTGCTTTTCAGCGGCCAGAGCCGGCGCTCCCCAGCTGTTCGGCGTAATGCCTAAGGAGCAAGCGACCGGCTCCCGCAGGCGGAAGGCGGCGCCCGAGGCGCGTGGCGGCGAGGGGATCGACGCTCTGCCGGGCGAGGTCCTGCAGCATGTACTGTCCTTCTTGCCGGTGGCGGAGGCCGTGCAGACCTGCGTGCTGGCTCGGCGCTGGCGCAACCTCTGGAAGTCCATGCCGGTCCTGCGCATCACCTGCGAGGGCAGGATTCTGAACCGGCGGGGCGTCAGGAGGCTCAACAAGTTTGTGAACCACCTGCTGCTCCTCCGCGACCGCAGCGCACCTCTGCATGCGTGTGAGATAGAGCTCAGTACTTTCCATAGCCAGGATGAACCGCAGGTCAACTTATGGACCCGACATGCTCTCTTGTGCCAAGCTCGAGTCCTCAGTGTTCATTTAGGCCGTGATAACAATAGCTTCGAGCTGCTGGAGGACCTGCCTCTCGTCTCTCCGCACTTGACAAGGTTGGAACTTTGCAACGTAGTGTTAAATGATAGCATTCTGAATTTTTCGAGCTGCCCAGCGCTGGAAGAACTATGGATGAGGGGTTGCTACATCCAAGCTGATATGATCATGTCCCTGTCCCTAAAACGCCTCACCATCCTTGACTGCATATTTTATCCAAATGAACGGACTCGGATTTCTGTCCCGAATCTAGTTGCACTGGAATTAATTGAATGTTGGGGGAGGACTCCTTTGCTTGAAAGCATGCCATCATTAGTAACAGGATCTATTAAGCTTGCCGACTGTGATGATTGTTGTGGTAAAGAAGCTGGTGGTTCGTGTGTCGATGATACCTGTGAAAATTGTAGTTCCATTGATGATGACAGTGGAGATTGTGTGCTTCTCAATGGTTTATCAGAGGCTAAAAGCTTGGAGTTGATAGCTGAACCTTGTGTGGTATGTTTGCATCTACTTCTTTTCTCAGCTTTTATTGTTATTTGTGAACTGTGATACATTATGTCTCTTACATTATATCATCATTTGACATTTGTGAAGTAGCAGCTATGCAAGTGGTTTGCTTGCACCTTCACATTATATGGATTTAATTTCCCGTGACTGTATTCATATTGTGTATTGTATTACTTCTGAAACTGCAAGCACAGGTTTAATGTTTGTATTGGAATAAATCTGTGAAATCTATTTTTATATGGCCAATTATACATATTCACATTCGAGAAATATTATGTACATCTTTATATGTTATGCAAGGGGGTAAAAGTGAACTTATAAAATCTGATATGGGTTACAAGCCTCTTTTTTCGCTTTGGCCAAATCAGATTTTGCTTTTCAATACTTGTGGGAGCTTCATTTACTTCAGTAGCATCACACCTTGTACTACAATAAAGTCTTGAGATATTCTTACCCATTTGCATTTTCTGTAGTTTATCCTCAAAAGAGATTTGATGTGGTGCCCAACCTTTAGCAAGTTAAAAACCTTGTTACTCAATGATTGGTGTATGAAGGCCAATCTTGGTGCACTCATGTGCTTTGTCCAACACACACCTGTTCTCGAGAAGCTTACCATCCAGCTTTGTCAGGTATATGCTTCGCAAATCTGATAGATGTTCCTGTTTAAGTTATCATGAATGAAAAAATTAGTAATTTTGCTCCATACACATACAGGCACCCAGCAGTCGGATGGGGACTGAAGGAAGCTACAATCTGACGGGGCAACCGTTTTCATCTAACAAGCTTAAGGTACTTGAAATCAAGTGTGAGAAGATTGATGAGAGGGTTCACAGAATTTTAACGTTCTTGAGTACCTATAGCATACATGTTGAGCAAATCAATATCCAGCAGAGTATTGGATCTTCTGAAGGTTAGTAGGTTCTTGACGCTCATACCATCTAGGCCCCAATTGCACTTCTATTGATTAGTAACTAGAACGATCATGTTGAGCCTACAGAGCCCAAGGATTTTCCTCAGGAACCCAGAGCTGGACCTTCTCAAGCGCGAACTCCGCGTGTGTTGCCCTCGCAGAATGCTCAGTTGAGGAGCATGGCTGAGCAGATTGTAGTCAGGCAGGAGCAGATCGAAGTTGAGCAACAGCAGATCCTAGCGCATCTGGGGCAGATCCAAGTTGAACAGCAGCAGATCATAGCGCATCAGGAGGAGATCCAAGTTGAGCAGCAGCAGATCATAGCTGGGCAGCAGCAGCAGAGGCACCTCTTGACTCGGATCTTAGCCTGGCTCCAGGAACATTCAGCTCGGAAGACTCCACCAGCTGCTCCTTGTGCTGCTGGCTCAGCTCACACAGAGGGTCTTGAGTGACATGGTGCATTTGCAGAGACTTTGATCATCCATTGTCACTACATGTCAGCTATATGCATGTCAGTTTATCTTGTTAGGTACTTAACTGTTGGAAGCTGGAGAAAACGTTGCATGTTGGATGACCTTTGGTGAATGGGATTATGCTATGTTTGTTGGGACATACTGTGTCATACATCTATATCTATACCACTATATAGTGTGGGAATAACGGTGAATGTAGGCCGTCCGATCTGCACATCCAATGGCCAGGATGTGGCAAATCCCTACAATGTGAGCCGTTGATTTTGGCATCTAACGGCTGAAAATCGTTTCACCTGTCTCGCTCTCCCAGCGTGCTCGCCTTCCTTCTGGCTCTACGGCCTCTCCTCCTCGCCCACTAGCCACCGCCATTTCTTCTTCCATGGCATCATTGTCATCCAGCCTCGCCTGAATAAATCAACCATAATGACACATATGCTTCGCTACCTCTGGATCTTTGGACTGCGTTACCTTGCTTTGTTGCCAAGCTTTACTCCCCACTGCTATTGCACGAGCAAAATTTAACACTGGTCGGCCGCCCGCTTGCCCACAGCGTGCACATCTCCCGTCTTCTCATCAGCCATAGGCCAAATCCATGGTAGCCGGCAGGTGGCCGGAGACGGCGTCCTGGGAGGCCCAGTCCTTTGAACGGTGGCCAGGTCACATCGACATAGTGATAGGAGGATGTGAAGAACATGTGCTAAGATCTACAGTAATATACAGAACGAGAGACGAGAAGCAGCGAGGACAGAAGAAGAAACGGGAGACTTCGAGGGGAGCAACTAGTTAACGAGCGCTCCTTCGGGAGCCTCGCAACGATCAGCGCCACTTGGCGCGCTCTCAGCCATTCGCCACGTGTCGCGCTCTGGATGTTCCCTCCAGATTTTGTTTTTTTTTTCTATTTTTCCGCACGCGTTTTCGGCTTTTTAAACGGTTCTTTTCGACGTTTTGGTTTTCCCCGGTCTTCCTTAGCGTTTCGACCAAAAAAATTTTAGAAATTTTTTTTGCACGAAAAAACGTGTTTACTTTTTTTTTTCTTTCGTGAAAAGTCGTTTTTTTTCCGCGAGAGTCACGGCCGTGCCTTTCGGAAACGAAAAAAACGCGTTTTCTGTTTTTTTTCTTTCGCGAGAGTCACGGTTTTACTTCCGCGAGAGGCACGGTTGTGCTTTCGTGAGAGTCACGGCCGTGCCTCTCGGAAAGGGAAAAACAAAACGCGTTTTCTGTTTTTTTTTCTTTCGCGAGAGTCACGGTTTTGCTTCCGCGAGAGGCACGGTTGTGCTTTTGCGAGAGTCACGGCCGTGCCTCTTGGAAAGGGAAAAAATACGCGTTTTCTGTTTTTTTTCTTTCGCGAGAGTCACGGTTTTGCTTTTGCCAAAGGCACGGTTGTGCTTTCGCGAGAGTCACGGGCTTGCCTCTTTTGGAAAGGGAAAAAACACGTTTTTTGTTTTTTTTTCTTTCCACGAGAGTCACGGTTTTGCTTCCACGAGAGGCACGGTTGTGATTTCGCGAGAGGCACGGGCGTGCCTCTTTCGGAATGGGAAAAAACCGTGCTCCCGGTTTGGTTTTTTCGTCCGGTTTTTTCATTCGGTTTTTTTGTGAAAAATAAGTTCGTCAAAACCTATCAACATGGGATCTAGTTTTGAAGATCTCGCCGCGAGGAATCCAATGGTGAAAACGGTTTGAGATTTGGACGCACGGTTTAAGAGATAAAACGTTTTGAATAAACGAATCTACGAAAAAGGGAAAACTCCTAGGTTGCGACAAGTGGCGCGCTGCATGTGCGCCACTTGTCGTGACCTGGGAAGATGGAGTGTTCTTTGCAACGAGTGCTCCTTAATTAGTGATTTCGGACTTCGAGAGATGCGTAGAAGAAGACCAGGGCGCTCATGGGCCTGCTCGGATGGGCAAGTGGGCCATAATGGAATTGCTTCTTCCAAAAATCATGACGTGGCCGCGAAGGATAGAAGAACGGCTCAATATGTGCGCTCCTGCGACCTGCCTCATCCCCTCCGCCTACCACCGCCACCATCACCGCCTCCACCGCTCGCCGCGCCGCTCGCCGTCGTCGCCGCCACACCTTCTACCCCGCATCGAGAGAGAGTGCCTCCGACTGCGCCCACCCTATGGCGCGGGAGAGGGCACTCCGAGATCTCGAGAGGGAAGAGGAGTGGAGGCGAGGCATCGAGAGCGCATGGAGCGGTCGATGCGCCGCCCGCTGAGGGGCGATTCGACCCAGAAGCTCATCAACAGGATCTGTGTAGAGGCCACTCCGGAGGAATTAGAGCAGCTGTTACCAGGGAGATCGACCTCGCCGGAGAAAATCGTCAGATGGGCGCGTGCGGAGATGAATTCGTCAGATCCGGAGCAGCGGGCGAGATGGAGGGCATTCTGGTCCCTCCAGCCGCCGTCCCGCTGAACCTACACGGCGCTCCGAGGGGATCGACCGGGGAGGCTCGCCGTGGATGCGTGCCAGAGTATCCGCTGGAGTCGGGTTTGGATTCCCCTCTCCGTAGAGCTGCACACCAGTCCCCGTCGCAGCTGAGGAATCTGACTAGCAAGAGAGCTGCCGCCCGCCACTTCCGAGCTCGCCAGACAGTGCAGATCACCGTCGTCGGTGAGATCCCCTACTTCATCAATGATGGAAAAAGTTCAGAGGACCTGCTGGATTTTGGGAGTGCAGAGCAGCTGGAAAAGAGGAGGGAAAATTCAAATCAGGCTGAGCTGGAAAGCGTGCCAGGAGAAGATGAGGAAGAGGGCCTGAGTGAGATTTTTGGACAATTGTGGATCGATGAGGAAATTGTTAACCCTAACGCAGCTACAAAATCCCACCCCGTCCTCGTGTGGGTAAGAAGAGATCTCATCCCCACGCGTAGCTTCACCACCGCCGACTGCTACCCTGCCCAGAACCAAATCGAGGAAGGGATTGATCGCAGCAGAGTGAGATTCATCTCAATTTCTCGGGGCGGGTGGGCAGGATCACCCCCAGATCTTGCCAAACTCAGAGCTATGGCAGATCGCGGGAGAGGGAGAGGGAGAGGGCAAGGGCATGAGAAGAGATCGGGGGACAGATCCCAGAACAGCAACGCGGAGGGTGGCAATCAGGGGCAATGAATGCCGCAGTTCGATCCTCAATTCGGGCCACCGCCGCCCCAATTCGCCTTTGGGTATGGATTCCAGGGAGGGCCACCTCCCCCGTGGTACCAGGGACCGTTCTTCCCTCCCCCTCTGAATCAATGGAACAATCCCCATGCTTGGAGCGGGGGGAATTCGTCCAATATGCCTCCAGGAGGGAATCCACCCCAACAGACGCAACTCGGTCCAACAGGCGGCCAATCTGGGTAGAATCAACCTCATGGAGGTGCTTAGAACTTGCAAGGATCTGGTATGATAAGCAATCAACAGAGCAGAGCAGGCCCTGTCCTGCAACCACAACAACACAACTCAGGACAGAATGAAGGGGGGAACAGCAACAATGCAGGAAATCAGCAAAGGAAGAGCAAGCCTGTCAACAAGAACAAGGCAGTGTACAAGAACAAAGAGGCACCACAGGAGTATGCAGATGTGATATGCTACAGCTGTGGTGAGCCTGGACACCACAAACCCAATGCCAACAAGCCCCAGCATGTTTCATTTGCAAAATGGTGAACCACAAGGTGGAGGAATGCCCAGTCAGGAAAAAGCCAAGGAACACTGCCAAGTTTGTGGGCAGTGCTGCTACAGGTTTAGGGTTCTTCCAAATTGAGGTACCAGATGTCAATGATCAGCATTTGGGGACAGGCAAGAATGTAGGGATTGTTTACATAGAAGCTGGGCAAGTTACTAAAGAGGAACTGGCACACAACTTCTCTTTGATCTATAAGACCAATTGGCCTTGGCAGGTCAGGAAATTAGACAACTGGACATACCTAGTGAAGTTCCCCCCACATATTCCAGTAGCTCAAGTAGCTGGCTACCCAAACTTTGGACTGCCAGAGATGGAAGGGGTTACTGTTAATGTTGAAGAATGGAAGGGGGAACTAGAGCACCTTGTTGAATTGCAAACAGTCAGGCTGCAGCTGACAGGAGTAGCCCCAAAATGGGCTAAATGGTCTGTACTAGAACAGTTCATCTCTGTAGTGGGCACTTTGGTTGATGTAGACTGGCAAGGGAATTTCAAATCCTTTTTTGAGGTAGTCAGAGTTCAGATCAGGTGCAAGGATTACACCAAAATACCAACCAGCAGGGTCTTTGGCATTGGTAAGAAACTTTACAAGATAGGTATCACTGTGGAGCCTCCTGTGGAAGAAGAGCTTAGTGATGATCTGCTAGATGACATTACTGAGAAAGATGATGACACTGTAACCAACAAAGACACTTCTGCTGCTGGTGGGACAAGCAACAATGGTGGATCTGTTAGTAAAAGTAGCTCTGCTGGGGCAACACATGAATAAGGGTAACAACAGTAGCTCCCAGTACACCAAGCAAGCTGCCACCACCTTCATGCAGACCATGTTGGATTCAGGAGGGGATGAACATAGCTGCCAGCTGCTCCAAGCAATGGAACTGGAAGATGATGAAGAGGAGGAAATCTACAACAACCTGATAGAGGAAAGTGGAGAAATTACCAATGATGGAGATGAAGTGATATTCAGCCCCAGCCAAGATGTCACTGAACAAGTAGTGGATACTCAAAAAGACCCAACTAATAAATGGGGACCAGTGCAAGCACAAAGAAAAAGTGCCAGGGTTGATGTACGAGGGAAGACCATGTTGGAGATAGCTGTCAACAAGAAGAAGATCTAAAATCTAGAGAAGGGGAAAGACACATATAAAGGTACACTACTCAAAAACTCCTTTATGAATTTCTCTGACCCTGAATTTATTGCTATTGCTCAAAAAGTAGGCATAGAGGTAGATGTATTTGAGTTAAACAAAGCTGAGATAGCTAAGAATAGTAAGTACTCTAAGGGACCTGTGGGGTCCTATAGAGCTGACACTCATATAGATGCATCATTAGATTTAGGGGAAAAATAGCCAGTACCAATCATGGGGCCCCAAGCCTGATTGGAGAGACTAACAGAGTTTCAGAGTTGCCTAATAGTTTAGATACACTCACAAACTCTCCACACACACCTGAAGGGTGTCATGGGGACACATGTGATGAAGTAGATTATAGTGGAATTTGGACCAAAGTATGGACGGGGCCAGCACCCTAAGAAAAACCTTTTTAGATGAATTGCCTCTTCTGGAATATAAGGGGTATAACTGCCCCAGGGAGGAAAACTTGCATAGTAGAGGTGCTTAGCAAGACCAAAGCTAGTATTGTTGCCTTTCAAGAAACAAAAAAAGAAGAACTCTCTTCTGCTTTCTTGAAATCTATTAGCAATAACAGGAATTTTGTTTGGCACCACCTACCTGCCGAGGGCTCTGCTGGAGGCATCCTAGTAGGAGTGGATGCAGATATCTATGAAGTAAATAATTGGAGTTCCTTTAACTTCTCTATCTCATGCAATCTCACTGTTAGATCCGGTGGGGTCAAGTTTAGGTTGATTAGTGTTTATGTCTCACCTTATGATGATGAAAAAGATGCTTTCATCTCTGAGCTTCATAGCTTGTTTATAGATGATCACCAGCCTACCCTGATTGGGGGAGATTTTAATCTGGTTAGATACCATCATGATAAAAGTAATGGCAATATCAATCACCATTGGTGTGATAAGTTTAATGCCTGGATTGAAATATGGAGTCTCTTAGAGATTAAAATGTCTGGCAGGAAATTCACTTGGGGCAATAATCAAAGTAATTTGGTTATGACCACCATTGATAGAATTTTCTGCAATACAGAGCTGGATGCTTTGTTCCCTTTAAGTAGCTCCCAAGCCCTGCCCAGAGTGGGGAGTGACCACACCCCACTCCTATGGGATTCTGGCTTGAACTGCCCCCCCAAACCCACCGGTTTCAAATTTGAAAAGTGGTGGTTGTTGAGAGCAGACTTTAGTGAATTAGTTGCTAAGAATTGGACAGCCCCTGTTAAGGAGAAGAAAGCTATAGATATATGGCAGGTGAAAGCTAGGAGGTTTAGAAAGTTTGCTAAAGGATGGAGTAGGAATATTGAAGCTGAGCTTAGGAAGCATAAAGCCAGCCTCACACAAGAGTTTGACTCTCTAGATATTAGGGCTGAAACTGAGCAGTTGTCTGACCCTGAGGTTGATAAGATGAAAAAGATACAACAGGAACTTTAGCAAATTTGGCTGAAAGATGAGATTAAAGCCAAGCAAAGATCTAGGGATAAGGATATTTTAGAAGGAGATAGGAATACTAAATATTTTCAAACTGTAGCCAACCAGAGGAGAAGAAAAACCCTGATCCATTCATTAGAAGGCCCTAATGGCACTGTCAGTGATACTAAAGATATGCTAGATATTGCCACCTCTTTTTATAAAGAGCTTTTTAAGAAAGAAGATAGAAAAGGTTTTAGACTCAGTGATGATTTTTTCTCTGAGGGAGAAAAAGTCAAGTATGAAGATAATCTATCCCTTCAAGCCCCCTTTACTGAGGAGGAGGTAAAAGAGGCTATCTTTGGATCCTACTCAGATGGAACCCCTGGTCCTGATGGCCTCTCTTTCCTCTTTCTCCAATAGTTCTGGGAGATTTTGAAGGGAGATGTTATGGCCCTCTTCAAAGATTTCTATGAGGGGGAGCTTGACATATATAGACTTAATTTTGCTATGATCACTCTAGTCCCTAAGGAGAAAGATGCTACTAGTATGAAAAAGTTTAGACCAATTAGTCTCTTGAATTGTATTTTCAAAACTTTTACAAAAGTTTTGACTAATAGATTAGCCAAGTTAATGGACATCCTTACCTCTAGCAACCAGTCTGCCTTCATAAAAGGCAGGTTTATTTTGGAAAGTGTAGTTACAGCACATGAGGTGTTGCATTCTACTGTCCATTCTAATAATTATGGTGTAGTGATTAAACTAGATTATGAGAAAGCCTTTGACAAAGTTAATCTAGACTTCTTGTATGAGGTACTGGAAAAAAGAAACTTTGGCCCTAGATGGATTAATTGGATTAAGAAAATTACTCAACTAGGTTCTATTGGTGTGAAAATTAATGGAGTAGAAGGGAACTTCTTTACTACTAGTAAAGGGCTTAGACAGGGTGACCCTGCCTCCCCTTTGTTGTTTAATCTTGTAATAGATGTGCTGACCAGAATGCTAATTAAGGCTGCATCACATGACCTTGTGAGAGGTTTGTGCTCTGATCTCATCCCTGGGGGGGTCATCTGCTTGCAATATGCAGATGACACTATCCTTTTCCTAGATAATGATATTGAAAAAGCAGCTAAGCTCAAGACTATTCTAACCTGCTTTGAGAATGTTTCTGGTATGAAGATTAACTATTCTAAGAGTGAAATCATACCATTAGGCCTTTCTGAAGGGGAGATTGAACCCTTCCAATACATCATGGGTTGTACTATGGGTACATTCCCCATAAAATACCTAGGTATCCCACTTCACTATGACAAGCTTAGAAGAGAGGACATACAACCTCTTATTGATAAAATCCTCAAAAGAATGGCAGGGTGGAGGGGCAAGCTACTCTCATATTCTGCTAGGATTGTCTTGATCAAAACCTGCCTTGCAAGTATCCATGTTTACCTGCTCTCATTCTTTAAATTCCCTAGATGGGCACTTGATTTGATCAATAGTCAACTAGCTCATTGCCTTTGGAGTGACTTTGAGGGGAACAGGAAGTTACATCTTGCTAACTGGCATCTAGTTTGTATGAGGAAAGAGTATGGTGGTCTGGGTATCCCAAACATCAAGGATGTTAACATGTCCCTCTTGGGCACCTGGGTGAGAAGGTACACCCAGGATGGAGGGAAGATCTGGAGAGATATAGTTGATAGTAAGTACATTAAAAAGAGCCCAAACATCTTTGCTGCTAGCACCCAAAATACCTCCAAATTTTGGCAGGGTGTTATGTGGGCTGCTAAAGCTTTGAAGTTTGGATATAGATGGCAAATAGGAGATGGTACTAAAATTAGACTTTGGGAGATATTTGGTTTGGCACATCCCCTTGCCAGTACAGTTTTGGCCACTGTACACTATCTGTCATCAGCAGGGGGTGACTGTGGCTGAAACCTGGGATGGCACAAATATAAAATTGACCTTTAGAAGGACTTTCTCAGCTGCCATGATGGAGGATTGGTACTGTCTAGGACAGATAGTTTTTCTCTGGTTATTATCTCATAATAAGCTGATGACTAAAGATAATCTTTTAAAGAGAGGCATTGTAAAACCTCCAGAGTGCTTATTTTGCAATGAGCATGAAACAGTTGATCATCTGCTTTTCCACTGTGTGGTTGCTAAACAGCTCTAGGCAGGTATCTCTGATGTTTTCTCTCTTGAGTTAGGTACCATTTACTTGTCAGTTGCCAGATATTGGCCATCACAAAAGAAACACTTAGTCTTAAATTCAGTATGTGCTTGTGTAATGTGGTGCATTTGGAAGTATATAAACTCCATGATTTTCAATAATGTGATGTGGTCTGACCTTAAACAAATTTGGTGGCAGATCCATCTAACTCTCAAGAAGTGGATGATCCTTTTCAAGGACTCCCAGCTGGAAAATCTGAAACTCGTCTTGCAGAAGATAGCATCAATACTCACTTCCCCTTCCCTGCTGACAATGGGATGACTGATGGCATGGACACTGAGGGTGTCCTGAGCCTAAGTTCACTCACAGAAATGTCGCTGGGAATGGGAGGAGAGGGATCTGGTAAACTGTCACTAGGGCGCTGCTCGTCTCCTAGAAGCCCTGGGAGGAACTTCAAGACCATGCTTGCGCTCAGTCCCATCACTCCACTGGAGCTGCCGCTGTCACCGATCCAAGCAATCAAGAGAATCAAAAGTGGCGAGTATCACAAAGCGATGGAGATGGAGGCACTGATGAACAGCAGTGGGACGACGCTGGGGTTTTAGAACCCGGTCCCTGGTCATGGTCGAAGTGGTGGAAGGAAAAAGGCTATGGAGTGAGCTTTCGTTTCTTCTTAGTTTGTAAGGAGTTGTGGTCTGTAATAATTTGCACTTTGGGGCTGTTGGCTTCGCCAGTTTTCTATTTCCTTAGTCTGGTAGAACTTAAGAGTCGTGTAAACAGATTCTGCTCTGGTTTCGTTTTGAATGAAAAATGGAACCGGGGGGGTGTTTTGCCCTCCTGACAGTCTAAAAAAATCATGACGTGCTACTCCCTCCGTTCCTAAATATAAGTCTTTGTAGAGATTCCACTATGGATCACATACGGATGTATATAGATGCATTTCAAGTGTAGATTCACTCATTTTGCTTCGTATGTAGTCAATAATGAAATCTCTACAAAGACTTATATTTAGGAACAGAGGGAGTACAATATTGACGTGAATGAATGCTCACGGACCCATCTCACGCCTCTAATAAAAAACAAAAAAAATTACGATAGGCTAACTTACAGCCTCAGAAAACGTTACATAATTAACTTGAATATATAAAATGTAACATAATTGGAACCAATCTCTGGTTGGATGGTTAGAGTAACTGTGGTATCACTAGCCCATCAGGGTTCAAATCCTGGTGCTCGCATATCTTCCTTGATTTATTTCAGGATTTCCGGCGATGCGTATTCAGTGGGAGGAGATGTTTCCGTCGACAACGAGGTGCCTACGGTGACTTCATAAATTTTAAGATGATATGCCGGCTCAGTCTTTCGGAGGTGCTCATAGGGGTAGGGTGTGCGTGTATGCGTTCATAGGGGTGAGTATATGCCCATGTATATGAGCATTTGCGTCTGTACTATATTAAAAAAACATAATTGAAACACATGACATACCTTTATTCTTCTTTTTTATGAAAATGACATAATTGTTTTCACAATATACACTAAAAAAGGAAAGTGAAACGTAAGAATGTCTATATAAGCGGACATGGAGTTTTGGCTCTAGAGAGCATATGCTCCATAAATTTAAAATAAATATTAAATAAAATTTAAAAATTATGGATTTTTTAAATGTCCATGTTAGTGTGAAAGGTGTGCTTGCCAATTTTCTTGCGAAACGGGTTGGTAGTGCTTCGTCGGTGAAGAAAACAAAATTAAGTGTGACATTTGAAGGTGATATTTGTCGTTTGACTTATTTTTTTACACATGCAAAATACACACCCCCTAAAATTTACCGATAGCATTTGTGTGTGACAATGAATACATCTATTTTTTTAAAATGTTTTTGACCTTTGCAAAATACAATTTTGGCGCACATGAGGTTATACTCCCTAGAGCCAAAAGCAATATCCGTATATAAGCATACATAATATTTTTAATCAATTGTTACATAATTTTTTATATGGTGATACATGTCTTATTTATATAGTAAACATCATAGTATAAGCTACGTAAACATGGACCTGGCAAAATTGAAAGAACAACTAAGCACCAGCCTTTGCACAAAGTAGTACATCAAGGCCAAAGAAATCTCTAAACTTGACACGAATGCCCGTCACCTGTCTCTGGCACCAACACAACAACCACAAAGGAAAAAAATGATGGATCACCTCCTCACCTGAACTCAATGTGGCTCCATCGCTAATATGCAGTTTTGCGGACCCACAAGGTGTCTCACCAAAGATGAAACCATTCCCGTTGAACGAATCAGCTCGAGGCAACACCACGGACACACCATCGAACTCGAAATCTGGCACCCCCGCACGACTAACACGTCGAAGGAAGAAACCACACCTCCCATCCACGAACCATATACCCAGCACACGATCCACCATCTTTCAGATGCCGTTGATGCAGACCACAATCTGCATTCGCTCCCAGACTACCTCCAAAGCTCCACGTCGGTGTTGGAGCAAACGCCGACGCAACGGCGGAGCCCGAGGACACAAGTCCATCACGAAGATGTTGCATCCTTGCTTGAACAGACTGGTTTCCAAATCCATCCCCAACCATAGTGCCAATCGCCTGTTCAGAGAAGGATCTGAAGAATCTTTATTAAATGCCGCCTTCGCCGTCGTCGAAGCCAAGACGATGATTAACTTAAAAAAGAAGCTACTTTGACCTAAAACTATCCACACACGTGTCCAGCGACCCCCTCACCACGATGACCGAGGTCGTCAGTGGATGGGAGCCACCGGAGGACGGCGGTGGAGCAACTCTCCTGAGGAGAGGCGCTCGTGAGATCGCCTTTCTCCTTCAAGAGGAACAAAAAAAATAACACGTCACATAACATGAATCGTTGACATGCATGCTATGAACGTGCAAAGCACGTGCCACTTACTAGTAGCATATGTTTTCTTACATTTTTTTTGAAGCTCTTCTTACATATTTGTGTGATGATGCACTTTTATCTACACATAGTTTTGATTTTTTTATGTGATGATATTAACTGTTGCACACTGTATTTTCAAGCTGAAGCTCTGTCCTTGATAGAAAACACAACCGCCGGGGGGCCAAAACTTAATGTTTCATGTCAGATTCTCCTAGGGTATAAAGGTTGATGCTTCAAACAAGTGTCTTCGTTGGAGCATCAGACCAGATTATATTGGAAATAGTCTCTTGCCATAGCACATAGGTGGTCTCTAGGAGTATTACACAATCTACACTTGTCTTCCGGGAAGCATAATGTTAAAACTTTCTTTTCGCCAAACACAAAATATCTAGAATGCACATGATAGATAATAAAAGAAATAGGTATTCTTAGTCCGTCATGCTATTTTGTAAAAAAAACCCTGATGTTTCTGACATTAAACCCGCAGTCCATATCAAATGTTTTTTAAAATACTCATATCTTCTAAACCGTAACTCCAAATTTAACATGTTATATATGAAATTTGATTAGAAAAATATGTAGAATCTGAATATGGTGTTATTTTATCTGTTAACAATTTAAAAAATACTATCTAGGCTGCAATGTTAATCACTAATGCATTATCCGGGTTTTTTTTCATACCGGTACTGATTCAGATCGGGGACGAACACCTCAGCAATATCAGGATTGGACATGAAATTGAAGATAAACTTGTTAGAGACACCCAATAAGTAAGGACATGCATGACAAGAAATAAAAGAAGGACCTAATAAAGATGGAATGTCCGCTATAAAAGAAGGTACCAATAAAGATGGGATGTCCTTTATAAAATAAATAAAAGAGAAAATGCAGAGGAGATCCGATAAAAATGAGATGTTGCGTTATTCTCCTCTATATATAAGAAGAAGAAAAAAGGTCATGCATGAAAAAGGTAAAAAGGAGGCATGCATGACAAAAAATAAAATAAAAGACAAGTTTGATAAGATATAAATAGTGATAAAACAAGGACAAATACCTATGACATATATGGCAAGAAATAGTGATGAAATAGGGGCGCAAGTATCTGAGTCAACAGAAGACCATACAAAAATGTTCTTTTCCAGACAAAAAAAATCCTTTTTAGATTAAAAAATCATGTATCTTTCTAACAACCTTTTTAACAACTCTTCATTTATTTAAGAAATAGCTACAAATTTTTAGATTATAGAACATTTTTGTAAATCAAGAGCGTTTGGTATTTTTTCTTCCGTTGCAACGCAGGGGTCTTTTTGCTAGTATATACAAATTAATCCCCAAAATCAACCAAAAAATCGTTTGTTTCTAGCAGATCAATCAATCGGTCCCTCTGGCGCTGTCCTGTAATCAACTATCCTTTCCTTGTTTCAGGTAGGCGAACTCGATCGTCATGATCAAACTATATCCTCCAAAGATTCCCACTCCGGTTCCCCCATGACCGTCTTCGCCGGCTGCTGCTGGCACTAACCAAGAACGGCCGCCGGCACTGCGGCCCCCATGAAGCAGCGCCCATGCCGCCGCCGCTGCTGGTACTGACCAAGAACGCCCGCCGGCGATGCGGCCCCCGTGGAGTTCTGCCCCTGCTGGCCGTCGTGATGAAGAAGACACGCCGGCTGCGGCGGAGGCGGCGCCTGCGACACCTCAACGCGCTCTTGACCGAGACCACGGACGCTCCCCGGCGGCAGCAGCGCCACGACGGCGTCGAAACAGCCTGCTGGGACGGCGGCCCGGACATGCTTCTTGTTCCCGTCGGGCCCCACCGTGACGCCGTCCTCCCCGTAGATCCCCCTCAGCTCGTCGTCGGTGGCGCGCGGGGAGACGTAGAGCATGTAGAGCGCGGGCACGCCCTTCTTGCCGGCGCCGTCGTCGTTGGCGCTGGTGAATTCCTGCACCAGCCACGGCGTCTTCTCCTTCCTGGACGGGCCGAGGAAGAAGACGAAGTGGCTCTCGACCCCGCCCCCCTCGGCCTCGCTCCGCTCCGCCCGCCAGTGCCCGCCGGTGTCGACTTTGCGGCCGGCGCGCTTGGCCGCCGAGCCGGGGCACTGGAACCTGGTCTCGCAGAGGAACCACCAGGTGTGCTGGCCCGCGCGGGCGCTCGCCGGCGGGTGCCGCCGCCGCAGCGCGTCGGGGCTCTCGCCGTAGATGTCGGCGTGGCAGACGAACCCCCGCGCGTCGGCGGGCACCTCCTTGCCGCCGGCGATCCAGCGGTCGAGGAGCGCCACGCTCTCCTCCCGCGTCGGGCTGAAGTAGACGCCGGGGGGCAGCCGCGGCGGGCTGAGGCTGTGCGCGCCGCCGCGCCCGAGCGGACCGGGCATCTCCGCCGCGCCCGTGGAGCCGCTGCCTCCAGCGTCGGCGGCGGACGTTGGGTTCTTGGGTGCTACCGCTTTTCTTGCTTTCTTGAGGGCCATGGGATTGGGATGGGAGTCGGCGGCGCGTGTTGTGTGTGAGGAGGGAATGGGGCGGGCGTGCCGCTTGTTTATTGGGGGACGCGCCTCTGTTCTGTCTCCTTGTCCCGAGACCGGTCCCAATGTTGGGGCGATCTACGGCGCGTGACGGCGTGAGCGCCTCCAGCCTCCAGAGCCTTGCATGTACTATAAATCTAGTTTCTCCTTTTTCGGATATTCCCTTCTGCTCCTACGTGCATATACACGCATTGTCGAAATACACATTTCGAAAAGTTAAAAAATTCGGAACAAAAATCCCGCGTGTATATCTGGACATTTTATGTCCGTTCACAAGGTTTCGGTGAAAAACGACGTTTTTTGTGGCTTGTGTAAAAAAAGACAATTTCTGATGCTTCATTCTAACTATTCACGAGGCATTTCTTTATTTTTTTTACACAAGCCACAAAAAACGTCGTTTTTCACCGAAACCTTGTGAACGGACATAAAATGTCCGGATATACACGCGGGATTTTTGTTCCGAATTTTTCAACTTTTCAAAATGTGTGTTTTCGACAATGATGCATATGCACCTAGGAGCAAAAAAGCCGCGTCGGAACTTTCCAAAGCAACGGAACAACTTGACTTGGTCGGCCGTGCGCTCTTCCGACTTGGGACCGAGTAGGGCGCAGGCTAGCGGCGGGCGACCCAGTGGGGCCTCTGTTCGCGGCGGCGGCGGAGCGAAGATTCCGGCCGGCGACGTGAACCCAAGCCGCTTGGCTATTCATGCTTGTTTGCAGTACACTTGCAAGTAAAAGTTCTTGGGTTTTCCTTTTCTTTGAAAGCATGATCACTCTTTATTAAGCTGTGATGATGGTTTACGTAAGATAACTCAGTACAGGAATCAACTCGCTAGAAGGTTCTTCTATCCAATCACAGGTAACAGAAAATTTAGCCTTGGGTCGGGTCTATGAAAATCTTTTGTGACAATACTGGTGCAATTGCCTTGGCAAAGGAATTCAGATTTCACAAGAGGACCAAGCACATCAAGAGGCGCTTCAATTCCATCCGGGATCAAGTCCAGGTGGGAGACATAGAGATTTGCAAGATACATACGGATCTGAATGTTGCAGACCCGTTGACTAAGCCTCTTCCACGAGCAAAACATGATCAACACCAAGACTCCATGGGTGTTAGAATCATTACTATGTAATCTAGATTATTGACTCTAGTGCAAGTGGGAGACTGAAGGAAATATGCCCTAGAGGCAATAATAAAGTTATTATTTCTTTCCTCATATCATGATAAATGTTTATTACTAATGCTAGAATGGTATTAACCGGAAACATAATACATGTGTGAATACATAGACAAACATAGTGTCACTAGTATGCCTTTACTTGACTAGCTCGTTGATCAAAGATGATTGAGTTTCCTAGCCATAGACATGGGTTGTCATTTGATTAACAAGGTCACATCATTAGGAGAATGATGTAATTGACTTGACCCATTTTGTTAGCTTAGCACTTGATCGTTTAGTTTACTGCTATTGCTTTCTTCATGACTTATACATGTTCCTATGACTATGAGATTATGCAACTCCCGAATACCGGAGGAACACTTTGTGTGCTACCAAACGTCACAACGTAACTGGGTGATTATAAAGGTGCTCTACAGGTGTCTCCGATGGTGTTTGTAGAGTTGGCATAGATCGAGATTAGGATTTGTCAGTCCGATTGTCGGAGAGGTATCTCTGGGCCCTCTCGGTAATGCACATCACTATAAGCCTTACAGGCAATGTGACTAATGAGTTAGTTACGGGATGATGCATTACGGAACGAGTAAAGAGACTTGCTGGTAACGAGATTGAGCTAGTTATTGAGATACCGACGATCGAATCTCGGGCAAGTAACATACCGATGACAAAGGGAACAACATATGTTGTTATGCGGTTTGACCGATAAAGATCTTCGTAGAATATGTGGGAACCAATATGAGCATCTAGGTTCCGCTATTGGTTATTGATCGGAGACATGTCTCGGTCATGTCTACATAGTTCTCGAACCCGTAGGGTCCGCACGCTTAAAGTTCTGTGGCGATCGGTATTATGAGTTTTTGTGTTTTGATGTACCGAAGGTAGTTCGGAGTCCCGGATATGATCACGGACATGACGAGGAGTCTCGAAATGGTCGAGACGTAAAGATCGATATATTGGACGACTATGTTCGGACACCGGAAATGTTTCGGGAGGTTTCGGACATATACCGGAGTACCGGGGGGTTACCAGAACCCCCCGGGGAGTATAATGGGCCTATTGGGCCTTAGTGGAGAAGAGGAGGGGCGGCCAGGGCAGGCCGCGCGCCCCCCTTTCCTTCCTCTTCTCTCCTTTCCTTCCCCCTTCTCCTACTCCTACTAGGAAAGAAGGAGTTCTACTCCCGGTGGGAGTAGGACTCCCCCTTGGCGCGCCCTCCTCATTGGCCAGCCGCCTCCCACCTAGCTCCTTTATATACGGGGGCAGGGGGCACCCCAAGACACAACAATTGATCATCGATCTCTTAGCCGTGTGCGGTGCACCCCTCCACCATAATCCACCTCGGTCATATCGTAGCAGTGCTTAGGCGAAGCCCTGCGTCGGTAACTTCATCAACACCGTCACCACGCCGTTGTGCTGACGAAGCTCTTCCCCAAAGCTCTACTGGATCGTGAGTTCGAGGGACGTCACCGAGCTGAACGTGTGCTGAACGCTGCCGTATGTTCGGTACTGAAGATCGGTCAATCGTGAAGACGTACGACTACATCAACCTCGTTGTCATAACGCTTCCGCTTACGGTCTACGAGGATACGTAGACGACACTCTCCCCTCTCGTTGCTATGCATCACCATGATCTTGCGTGTGCGTAGGAATTTTTTTGAAATTACTACGTTCCCTAGCAGTGGCATCCGAGCCAGGTTTATGCGTAGATGTTATATGCACGAGTAGAACACAAGTGAGTTGTGGGCGATACAAGTCATACTGCTTACCAGCATGTCACACTTTGATTCGGCGGTATTGTTGGATGAAGCGGCCCGGACCGACATTACGCGTACGCTGACGCGAGACTACTTCTACCAACGTGCTTTGCACACAGGTGGCTGGCGGGTGTCAGTTTCTCCAACTTTAGTTGAACCAAGTGTGACTACGCCCGGTCCTTGAGAAGGTTAAAACATCATTAACTTGACGAACTATCATTGCGGTTTTGATGCGTAGGTAAGAACGGTTCTTGCTCAGCCTGTAGCAGGCACGTAAAACTTGCAACAACAAAGTAGAGGACGTCTAACTTGTTTTTGCAAGGCATGTTGTGATGTGATATGATCAAGACATGATGCTATATTTTATTTTATGAGATTATCATATTTTGTAACAGAGTTATCGGCAACTGGCAGGAGCCATATGGTTGTCGCTTTATTGTATGCAATGCAATCGCCCTGTAATTGCTTTACTTTATCACTAAGCGGTAGCGATAGTCGTAGAAGCAATAGTTGGCGCGAGGACAACGATGCTACGATGGAGATCAAGGTGTCACGCCGGTGACGATGGTGATCATGACGGTGTTTTGGAGATGGAGATCAAAGGCACAAGATGATGATGGCCATATCATATCACTTATATTGATTGCATGTGATGTTTATCCTTTATGCATCTTATTCTGCTTTGATTGATGGTAGCATTATAAGATGATCTCTCACCAAATTTCAAGGTACAAGTGTTCTCCCTGAGTATGCACCGTTGCCAAAGTTCGTCGTGCCGAGACACCACGTGATGATCGGGTGTGATAAGCTCTACGTTCACATACAACGGGTGCAAGCCAGTTTTGTACACGCAGGAATACTCGGGTTAAACTTGACGAGCCTAGCATATGCAGATATGGCCTCGGAACACTGAGACCGAAAGGTCGAACGTGAATCATATAGTAGATATGATCAACATAGTGATGTTCACCATTGAAAACTACTCCATTTCACGTGATGATCGATTATGGTTTAGTTGATTTGGATCACGTGATCACTTGGATGATAAGAGAGATGTCTATCTAAGTGGGAGTTCTTAAGTAATATGATTAATTGGACTTAAGTTTATCATGAAATTAGTACCTGATAGTATTTTGCTTGTCTATGTTGTTGTAGATAGATGGCCCGTGTTGTAGTTCCGTTGAATTTTAATGCGTTCCTTGAGAAATAAAAGTTGAAAGATGATGGTAGCAAGTACACGGATTGGGTCCGTAACTTGAGGATTATCCTCATTGCTGCACAGAAGAATTACGTCCTGGAAGCACCGCTGGGTGCCAGGCCTGCTGCAGATGCAACTGACGACGTTAAGAACGTATGGCAGAACAAAGCTGATGACTACTCGATTGTTCAGTGTGCCATGCTTTACGGCTTAGAACCGGGACTTCAACGATGTTTTCAACATCATGGAGCATATGAGATGTTCCAGGAGTTGAAGTTAATATTTCAAGCAAATGCACGGATTGAGAGATATGAAGTCTCCAATAAGTTCTACAGCTGCAAGATGGAGGAGAATAGTTCTGTCAGTGAACATATACTCAAAATGTCTGGGTATAATAACCACTTGATTCAACTGGGAGTTAATCTTCCGGATGATAGTGTCATTGACAGAATTCTTCAATCACTGCCACCAAGCTACAAGAGCTTCGTGATGAACTATAATATGTGATGTCTACTACGCAACCTTCTTCTTGTAGAAGTTGTTGGGCCTCCAAGTGCAGAGGTTTGTAGGACAGTAGCAGATTTCCCTCAAGTGGATGACCTAAGGTTTATCAATCCGTGGGAGGCGTAGGATGAAGATGGTCTCTCTCAAACAACCCTGCAACCAAATAACAAAGAGTCTCTTGTGTCCCCAACACACCCAATACAATGGTAAATTGTATAGGTGCACGAGTTCGGCGAAGAGATGGTGATACAAGTGCAATATGGATGGTAGATATAGGTTTTTGTAATCTGAAAATATAAAGCAGCAAGGTAACAAGTGGTAAAAGTGAGCACAAATGGTATTGCAATTCTTTGAAACAAGGCCTAGGGTTCATACTTTCACTAGTGAAAGTTCTCTCAACAATAATAACATAATTGGATCATATAACTATCCCTCAACATGCAACAAAGAGTCACTCCAAAGTCACTAATAGTGGAGAACAAACGAAGAGATTATGGTAGGGTACGAAACCACCTCAAAGTTATTCTTTCCAATCAATCCGTTGGGCTATTCCTATAAGTGTCACAAACAGCCCTAGAGTTCGTACTAGAATAACACCTTAAGAGACAAATCAACCAAAACCATAATGTCACCTCAAGTATCCGTGGGTATGATTATACAATATGCATCACACAATCTCAGATTCATCTATTCAACCAACACATAGAACCTCAAAGAGTGCCCCAAAGACCAAAACATAGATCAAGTGAATCACGTGATATCCCATTGTCACCACAGATACGCACGGCAAGACATACATCAAGTTTTCTCAAATCATTAAAGACTCAATCCGATAAGATTACTTCAAAGGGAAAACTCAATCCATTACAAGAGAGTAGAGGGGGAGAAGCAACATAAGATCCAACTATAATAGCAAAACTCGCGATACATCAAGATTGTATCACCTCAAGAACACGAGAGAGAGAGAGAGAGATCAAACACATAGCTACTGGTACATACCCTCAGCCCCGAGGGTGAACTACTCCCTCCTCGTCATGGAGAGTGCCGGGATGATGAAGATGGCCACCGGTGAGGGATCCCCCCTCCGGCAGGGTGCCGGAACAGGGTCCCGATTGGTTTTTGGTCGCTACAGAGGCTTGTGGCGGCGGAACTCCCGATCTATTCTGTTCCCCGATCGTTTTAGGGTATATGGATATATATAGGCGGAAGAAATACGTCAGGGGAGCCACGAGGGGCCCACGAGGGTGGAGGGCGCGCCCAGGGGGGTGGGGGGGCGCGCCCCCTACCTCGTGCCTTCCTCGTTGCTTTCTTGACGTGGACTCCAAGTCTCCCGGGTTGCTTTCCTTCCAAAAATAACTTCTCCAGAAGGTTTCATTCCGTTTCGACTCCGTTTGATATTCCTTTTCTTCGAAACACTGAAACAAGGGAAAAAACAGGAACTGGCACTGGGCTCTGGGTCAATAGGTTAGTCCCAAAAGTAATATAAAAGTGCATAGTAAAGCCCATAAACATCCAAGATGGATAATATAATAGCATGAATACTTCATAAATTATAGATACGTTGGAGACGTATCAGCATCCCCAAGCTTAATTCCTGCTCGTCCTCGAGTAGGTAAATGATAAAAGAAAGAATTTATGAAGTGTGAATGCTAGCAGGTGCATAAGTTTGATCAATGATAATTTCAATCACCTTTTCTAGCATCATTATATGTCATAACAGTAGCTCAACTCATAAAACTTTGCATGATCAAGTAACAAACTATTCACATGTTAAAGTATAGATCATAAACTTTCTTGAAAACTAACAAACCGTGTTATTAGTCATCAAACAATTACAATTCATCTTATTTTCAGGAAGAGTCTATGTCAGAGCTTTGATTCAGCAAACTTCACATACTCAACTATCATTTAGTCTTCCATGATTGCTACCACTCAAAGCATATTTTTAGAACAAATAGTATTCATCGAACACAGAGAAAGATAGGGGCTTAATGTTTCGCCTCCCAACCTTTTACCTCAAGGGTAATGTCAACAATAATAATTCATGATCAGTTATATTTGAATGGCCATATATGCTTAGATCTTTCCATCACATGATGCTTGCCAACTAAAGAGTAGGTTGGAATGAGAAGGAATACTACTGACTCTTGCATAAAAGTAAAAGATAGGCCCTTCGCAGAGGGAAGCAGGGATTTGCAGAGGTGCCAGAGCTCGAAGCAAAAACAGAGATGAAAATAATTTTGAGAGGTATGCTTTCATTGTCAACATAACGACCAAGAGTTCCCAATATCTTCCATACTACATACATTATAGGCGGTTCCCAAACAGAAAGGTAAAGATTTTTACTCCCCCTCCACCAACAATCATCAATCCATGGCTTGCCCGAAACAACGGGTGCCTCCAACTAACATCAAACCTGGGGGAGTTTTGTTTGCAATTATTTTTGATTTGATTTCGATCTTTTGATCATGGGACTGGGCATCCCAGTTACCAGCCATTTTCTCGTGAATGATGAGCGGAGTCCACTCATCGTGAGAATAACCCACCTAGCATGGAAGATACTGCTAGCCCCTAGTCGCTACATGAGCGATTCGGGCATACAAAACAGATTATTATTTGAAGGTTTAGAGTTTGGCACATGCAAATTTACTTGGAACGGCAGGTAAATACCGCATATAGGTAGATATGGTGGACACTCATGGAAGAAACTTGGTTCAAGGATTTGGATGCACAAGCAGTATTCCCGCTTAGTACAGATATTTTGGCTAGCAAAGGATTCTAAATAGCAAGCACCACATGTTAGAGGATCCAAAACAATATAACTTTATACAAATATACCCAAGCATAACTCATTATGTTGTCTTCCTTGTCCAACTTCAACTAATTTGCTCAGGTTTGAAAATAATTAATGGGGCTCACAATCATAGAAGATGTCCAAGATAGTATATTTATATGTGAAATCTCTCTTCCTTCAATATTCTTTCATGAATTGTTCAAGTGACCAATACAATGTTTGCTAACCTTCAATAAATTTACCACCTCTACTTCTTATATGTGAAGGCATTACTCCCCATGGGAAAGGCATATGAAACATATATAATTTCAGATTTATGACATTCAAATCATTCAACCATTTACTCATAGGATATAAGTGAAGCACACGAGTAAATGACAAACTACTCCAAAAAGATATAAGTGAAGATCAATGAGTAGTTAAATAATTATGTAGCTATGTGAAGACTCTCTCTCATTTAAGAATTTCAGATCTTGGTATTTTATTCAAACAGCAAGCAAAGCTAAAGAAAATAAAATGACGCTCCAAGCAAAACACATATCATGTGGTGAATAAAAATATAGCTCCAAGTAAAGTTACCGATGAACGAAGACGAAAGAGGGGATGCCATCCGGGGCATCCCCAAGCTTAGGCTCTTGGTTGTCCTTGAATATTACCTTGGGGTTCCTTGGTCATCCCCAAGCTTAGGCTCTTGCCACTCCTTATTCCATAGTCCATCGAATCTTTACCCAAAACTTGAAAACATCACAACACAAAACTTAACAGAAAATCTCGTGAGCTCCGTTAGTGAAAGAAAACAAAACACCACTTCATGGTACTGTAATGAACTCATTATTTATTTATATTGGTGTTAAACCTACTGTATTCCAACTTCTCTATGGTTTATAAACTATTTTACTAGCCATAGATTCATCAAAATAAGCAAGCAACACAATGAAAACAGAATCTGTCAAAAACAGAACAGTCTGTAGTAATCTGTAACTAACGCAAACTTCTGGAACTCCAAAAATTCTAAAATAAATTGGTGGACCTGAGGAATTTGTCTAGTAATCATCTGCAAAACGAATCAACTAAATAGCACTCTCCAGTAAAAATTTGAAGCTAATCTCGTGAGCGCTAAAGTTTCTGTTATTTTTACAGCATGATCATAAAGACTTCACCCAAGTCTTCCCAAAGGTTCTACTTGGCACAAACACTAATTAAAACATAAAACCACATCTAAACAAAAGATAGATGGATTATTTATTCCTAAACAGAACCAAAAATCAAGAAACTAAAATAAAATTGGGTTGCCTCCCAACAAGCGCTAACGTTTAACGCCCCTAGCTAGGCGTGATGATTTCAATGATGCTCGCATAAGACATAAGAATTGAAACATAAAGAGAGCATCATGAAGAATATGACTAGCACATTTAAGTCTAACCCACTTCCTATGCATAGGTATTTTGTGAGCAAACAACTTATGTGAACAATAATCAACTACCATAGGAAGACAAAACAAGCATAACTTCAAAACTTTAAGCACATAGAGAGGAAACTTGATATTATTGCAATTCCTACAAGCATATATTCCTCCCTCATAATAATTTTCAGTAGCATCATGAATGAATTCAACAATATAACCAGCACCTAAAGAATTCTTTTCATGATCTACTAGCATAGAAATTTTATTACTCTCCACATAAGCAAAATTCTTCTCATTCAGAATAGTGGGAGTATCATAAGAGACTTGAATACTATAAATTGTTTCTACATTAAAAGAGTAACGTTCAGAGAAAGGGTACTCATAATCATGACAAGTTTTATAAATATAATCATCACTACTCTTTATAGCATAAGTTTCATCACGATAATCATCATAAGTAGCAACTTTGTTCTCATCATAATCAATTGAAACCTCTTCCGAAATAGTGGATACATCACTAAATAAAGTCATGACCTCTCCAAATCCACTTTCATAAATATTATAAGATTCAACATCCTCCAAAATAGTGGGATCATTACTTCCCTTTCATCAATATAATCATCATAGGTAGAAGGCATGCTATCATCATAACAACTTTGCATATCAAAACTTGGGAGGCTAAAAATATCATCTTCATTAAACGTAGCCTCTCCAAGCTTGGGACAAACATTAATTGCAGCAAATATATTCTCAGAAACATCATCTTCATCAAACATAGCATCCCCAAGCTTGGGCCTTTTCATATCATAAGCATAATCACTCTCATCATTAATAGTATGGATAGCACCAATAGTATAGCAAATTATCATATTCTTCCAAGCAAGTGCCAAAAAGATTTTCAAGATCATAAGAAGTATCATTATATTCCCAATCATAATCATCACAACAAGCAATAGGCATAACGAGATCGTCATCAAGTGCATCATCTTCATTTTCATGAGGCACAACGATAATAGGAGCAACATTATTTGGGAGAGATATCTTTTTACCTCTCTTCCTTTTTCTTTTCTTCTTCTTCACCACATCATGTGTGGGTTCAATCCTCTTTTTGGAGCTCCTTATTAATGAAATTGGTTGAATAGAAGGCTCCTCCTCGTTACCTGATTCATCATAAGAAATAATAGGAGGATATTGGGAAGTCTCTTCCCTTTCATTAGTATTTTCTTCATCTTCTATTTGTTTTGTTTTCTTTATGTAATTGGCAATATAAGGATTTTCAATGCAATTCATCGCGCAATACATATAAACTTCCTCTAGATCAAAATGAAGAACTCTATCAAGGGCAAATTCTGGAATATCCTTAGTTATACGTTTCATTTCTTCATAACCCAAGAGCAAACTAAGTTCATTATGATGTGCAAGGGAAATCAAGTCATCACAATTTTTGGACACGATATGATCATGAAACAATTTGCATTGGGTACTGAAATGATCATGTTCATTGCAAAGTTCACAAGTACGGCTAAGACAATTTAAATTTTCAGCACAAGCATCTAGCCTTTCTTGCAACCATTTAGTTTCGAAGTACTTATGCCTCTTGCAATATCTATCTTCCCTATTTGGTGTGTACTTGCAAACCCAATATACTCCACAAAAATCAACATGCTTATAAGAGACATTTTCATCATGACTAGTGAAATCATCATTAGTACTATGGATATTCAAGGAGTTCATACTAACAACATTGCAATCATGCTCATCATTCAAAGATTCAATGCCAAACATTTGAATGCATTCTTCTTCTAACACTTTGGCACAATTTTCCTTTCCATCATTCTCACGAAAGATATTAAAAAGATGAAGCGTATGAGACAAACTCAATTCCATTTTTTTGTAGTTTTCTTTTATAAACTAAACTAGTGCTAAAACAAGAAACTAAAAGATTTGACTGCAAGATCTAAAGATATACCTTCAAGCACTCACCTCCCCAACAACGGCGCCAGAAACTGCTTGATGTCTACTACGCAACCTTCTTCTTGTAGACGTTGTTGGGCCTCCAAGTGCAGAGGTTTGTAGGACAGTAGCAAATTTCCCTCAAGTGGATTACCTAAGGTTTATCAATCCGTGGGAGGCGTAGGATGAAGATGGTCTCTCTCAAACAACCCTGCAACCAAATAACAAAGAGTCTCTTGTGTCCCCAACACACCCAATACAATGGTAAATTGTATAGGTGCACTAGTTCAGCGAAGAGATGGTGATACAAGTGCAATATGGATGGTAGATATAGGTTTTTGTAATCTGAAAATATAAAAACAGCAAGGTAACAAGTGGTAAAAGTGAGCACAAATGGTATTGCAATGCTTTGAAACAAGGCCTAGGGTTCATACTTTCACTAGTGCAAGTTCTCTCAACAATAATAACATAATTGGATCATATAACTATCCCTCAACATGCAACAAAGAGTCACTCCAAAGTCACTAATAGTGGAGAACAAACGAAGAGATTGTGGTAGGGTACGAAACCACCTCAAAGTTATTCTTTCCAGTCAATCCGTTGGGCTATTCCTATAAGTGTCACAAACAGCCCTAGAGTTCGTACTAGAATAACACCTTAAGACACAAATCAACCAAAAGCCTAATGTCACCTAGATACTCCAATGTCACCTCAAGTATTCGTGGGTATGATTATACGATATGCATCACACAATCTCAGATTCATCTATTCAACCCACATAGAACCTCAAAGAGTGCCCCAAAGTTTCTACCGGAGAATCAAGACGAAAACGTGTGCCAACCCCTATGCATAGGTTCATGGGCGGAACCCGCAAGTTGATCAACAAAACATACATCAAGTGAATCACGTGGTATCCCATTGTCACCACAGATACGCATGGCAAGACATACATCAAGTGTTCTCAAATCATTAAAGACTCAATCCGATAAGATTACTTCAAAGGGAAACTCAATCCATTACAAGGGAGTAGAGGGGGAGAAGCAACATAAGATCCAACTATAATAGCAAAGCTCGTGATACATCAAGATCGTATCACCTCAAGAACACGAGAGAGAGAGAGAGAGATCAAACACATAGCTACTGGTACATACCCTCAGCCCTGAGGGTGAACTACTCCCTCCTCGTCATGGAGAGCGTCGGGATGATGAAGATGGCCACCGGTGAGGGACCCCCCTCTGGCAGGGTGCTGGAACAGGGTCCCGATTGGTTTTTGGTCGCTACAGAGGCTTGCGGCGGCGGAACTCCCGATCTATTATGTTCCCCGATCGTTTTAGGGTATATGGATATATATATATAGGCAGAAGAAATACGTCAGGGGAGCCATGAGGGGCCCACGAGGGTGAAGGGAGCGCCCAGGGGGGTGGGCGCGCCCCCCTGCCTCATACCTTCCTCGTTGCTTTCTTGACGTGGACTCCAAGTCTCCCGGGTTGCTTTCCTTCCAAAAATAACTTCTCCAGAAGGTTTCATTCCGTTTCGACTCCGTTTGATATTCCTTTTCTTCGAAACACTGAAACAAGGGAAAAAACAGGAACTGGCACTGGGCTCTGGGTCAATAGGTTAGTCCCAAAAGTAATATAAAAGCGCATAGTAAAGCCCATTAAACATCCAAGATGGATAATATAATAGCATGAATACTTCATAAATTATAGATACGTTGGAGACGTATCAATATGCAAGGGATGGATAAGACAATTCCCGAGCTCTTCGCAATGCTAAAGGCTGCGGAAGTAGAAATCAAGAAGGAGCATCAAGTGTTGATGGTCAACAAGACCACCAGATTCAAGAAAAAGGGTAAAGGGAAGAAGAAGGGGAACTTTAAGAAGAACAACAAACAAGTTGCTCTCAGGAGAAGAAACCTAAGTCTAGACCTAAGCCTGAGACTGAGTGCTTCTACTGCAAACAGACTGGTCACTAGAAGCGGAACTTCCCCAAGTATTTGGCGGATAAGAAGGATGGCAAGGTGAACAAAGGTATATGTGATATACATGTTATTGATGTGTACCTTACTAAAGCTCGTAGTAGCACTTGGGTATTTGATACTGGTTCTGTTGCTAATATTTGCAACTCAAAACAGGGACTACGGATTGAGTGAAGATTGGCTAAGGACGAGGTGACGATGCGCGTGGGAAATGGTTCCAAAGTCGATGTGATCGCCGTCGGCACGCTACCTCTACATCTACCTTCGGGATTAGTTTTAGACCTGAATAATTATTATTTGGTGCCAGTGTTGAGCATGAACATTATATCTGGATCTTGTTTGATGCGAGACAGTTATTCATTTAAATCTGAGAATAATGGTTGTTCTATTTATATGAGTAATATCTTTTATGGTCATGCACCTCTGAAGAGTGGTCTATTTTTGTTGAATCTTGATAGTAGTGATACACATATTCATAATGTTGAAGCCAAAAGATGCAGAGTTAATAATGATAGTGCAACTTATGTGTGGCACTGCCGTTTGGGTCATATTGGTGTAAAGCGCATGAATAAACTCCATACCGATGGACTTTTGGAATCACTTGATTATGCATCACTTGGTCCTTGCGAACCATGCCTCATGGGCAAGATGACTAAAACGCCGTTCTCCGGAACAATGGAGCGAGCAACAAATTTGTTGGAAATCATCCATACTGATGTATGTGGTCCGATGAATATTGAGGCTCGCAGCGGGTATCGTTATTTTCTCACCTTCACAGATGATTTGAGCAGATATGGGTATATCTACTTAATGAAACATAAGTCTAAAACATTTGAAAAGTTCAAAGAATTTCAGAGTGAAGTGAAAAATCATCGTAACAAGAAAATAAAGTTTCTACGATCTGATTGTGCAGGAGAATATTTGAGTTATGAGTTTCGTCTTCATTTGAAACAATGCGGAATAGTTTCGCAACTCACGGCACCCGGAACACCACAGCGTAATGGTGTGTACGAACGTCGTAATCGTACTTTACTAGATATGGTGCGATCTATGATGTCTCTTACTGATTTACCGCTATCGTTTTGGGGTTATGCTTTAGAGACGGCTGCATTCACGTCAAATAGGGCACCATCGAAATCCGTTGAGACGACGCCTTATGAACTGTGGTTTGGCAAGAAACCAAAGTTGTCGTTTCTTAAAGTTTGGGGCTGTGATGCTTATGTGAAAAAGCTTCAACCTAATAAGCTCGAACCCAAATCGGAGAAATGTGTCTTCATAGGATACCCAAAGGAAACTGTTGGGTACACCTTCTATCACAGATCCGAAGGCAAAACATTCGTTGCTAAGAATGGATCCTTTCTAGAGAAGGAGTTTCTCTCGAAAGAAGTGAGTGGGAGGAAAGTAGAACTTGATGAGGTAACTGTACCTGCTCCCTTATTGGAAAGTAGTTCATCACAGAAACCGGTTCCTGTGACACCTACACCAATTAGTGAGGAAGCTAATGATATTGATCATGAAACTTCAGATCAAGTTACTACCTAACCTCGTAGGTCAACCAGAGTAAGATCCGCACCAGAGTGGTATGGTAATCCTGTTCTGGAAGTCATGTTACTTGACCATGGCGAACCTACGAACTATGAAGAAGCGATGGTGAGCCCAGATTCCGCAAAATGGCTAGAGGCCATGAAATCTTACATGGGACCCATGTATGAGAACAAAGTGTGGACTTTGGTTGACTTGCCCGATGATCGGCAAGCCATAGAGAATAAATGGATCTTCAAGAAGAAGACTGACGCTGACGGTAATGTTACTGTCTACAAAGCTCGACTTGTTGCAAAAGGTTTTCGACAAGTTCAAGGGGTTGACTACGATGAGACTTTCTCACCCGTAGCGATGCTTAAGTCTGTCCGAATCATGTTAGCAATTGCCGCATTTTATGATTATGAAATTCGGCAAATGGATGTCAAAACCGCATTCCTGAATGGATTTCTGGAAGAAGAGTTGTATATGATGCAACCAGAAGGTTTTGTCGATCCAAAGGGTGCTAACAAAGTGTACAAGCTCCAGCGATCCATTTATGGACGGGTGCAAGCCTCTCAGAGTTGGAATAAACGTTTTGATAGTGTGATCAAAGCATATGGTTTTATACAGACTTTTGGAGAAGCCTGTATTTACAAGAAAGTGAGTGGGAGCTCTGTAGCATTTCTAATATTATATGTAGATGACATATTGTTGACTGGAAATGATATGGAGTTTCTGGATAGCATAAAAGGATACTTGAATAAGAGTTTTTCAATGAAAGACCTTGGTGAAGCTGCTTATATATTAGGCATCAAGATCTATAGAGATAGATCAAGACGCTTAATTGGACTTTCACAAAGCACATACCTTGATAAAGTTTTGAAAAAGTTCAAGATGGATCAAGCAAAGAAAGGGTTCTTGCCTGTGTTACAAGGTGTGAAGTTGAGTCAGACTCAACGCCCGACCACTGCAGAAGATAGAGAGAAAATGAAAGATGTTCCCTATGCTTCAGCCATAGGCTCTATCATGTATGCAATGCTGTGTACCAGACCTGGTGTGTGCCTTGCTATTAGTTTAGCAGGAAGGTACCAAAGTAATCCAGGAGTGGATCACTGGACAACGGTCAAGAACATCCTGAAATACCTGAAAAGGACTAAGGATATGTTTCTCGTTTATGGAGGTGACAAAGAGCTCATCGTAAATGGTTACCTTGATACAAGCTTTGACACTGATCCGGACGATTCTAAATCGCAAGCCGGATACGTGTTTATATTGAACGGTGGAGCTGTTAGTTGGTGCAGTTCTAAACAAAGCGTCGTGGCGGGATCTACATGTGAAGCGGAGTACATAGCTGCTTCGGAAGCAGCAAATGAAGGAGTCTGGATGAATGAGTTCATATCTGATCTAGGTGTCATACCTAGTGCATCGGGTCCAATGAAAATCTTTTGTGACAATACTGGTGCAATTGCCTTGGCAAAGGAATCCAGATTTCACAAGAGGACCAAGCACATCAAGAGACGCTTCAATTCCAGCCGGGACCAAGTCCAGGTGGGAGACGAAATTTGCAAGATACATACGGATCTGAATGTTGCAGACCCATTGACTAAGCCTCTTCCACGAGCAAAACATGATCAGCACCAAGGCTCCATGGGTGTTAGAATCATTACTGTGTAATCTAGATTATTGACTCTAGTGCAAGTGGGAGACTGAAGGAAATATGCCCTAGAGGCAATAATAAAGTTATTATTTATTTCCTTATATCATGATAAATGTTTATTATTCATCCTAGAATTGTATTAACCGGAAACATGATACATGTGTGAATACATAGACAAACAGAGTGTCACTAGTATGCCTCTACTTGACTAGCTCGTTAATCAAAGATGGTTATGTTTCCTAGCCATAGACATGAGTTGTCAATTGATTAACGGGATCACATCATTAGGAGAATGATGTGATTAACTTGACCCATTCCGTTAGCTTAGCACTTGATCGTTTAGTATTCTGCTATTGCTTTCTTCATGACTTATACATGTTCCTATGACTATGAGATTATGCAACTCCTGTTTACCGGAGGAACACTTTGTGTGCTACCAAACGTCACAACATAACTGGGTGATTATAAAGGTGCTCTATAGGTGTCTCCGAAGGTACTTGTTGGGTTGGTGTATTTCGAGATTAGGATTTGTCACTCCGATTGTCGGAGAGGTATCTTAGGGCCCACTCGGTAATGCACATCACTATAAGCCTTGCAAGCATTGTAACTAATGAGTTAGTTGCGGGATGATGTATTACGGAACGAGTAAATAGACTTGCCGGTAACGAGATTGAGCTAGCTATTGAGATACCGACGATCGAATCTCGGGCAAGTAACATACCGATGACAAAGGGAACAACGTATGTTGTTATGCGGTTTGACCGATAAAGATCTTCGTAGAATATGTAGGAGCCAATATGAGCATCCAGGTTCCACTATTGGTTATTGACCGGAGACATGTCTCGGTCATGTCTACATAGTTCTCGAACCCGTAGGGTCCGCACGCTTAAAGTTTGTGACGATCGGTATTATGAGTTTTTGTGCTTTGATGTACCGAAGGTAGTTCGGAGTCCCGGATATGATCACGGACATGACGAGGAGTCTCGAAATGGTCGAGACGTAAAGATCGACATATTGGACGACTATGTTTGGACACCGGAAATGTTTCGGGAGGTTTCAGACATATACCAGAGTACCGGGTGGTTACCAGAACCCCCCGGGGAGTATAATGGGCCTATTGGGCCTTAGTGGAGAAGAGGAGGGGCGGCCAGGGCAGGCCGCGCGCCCCCTCCCCCTCTAGTCCGAATTGGACGAGGGGGTGGCGGCGCCCCCCCTTTCCTTCCTCTTCTCTCCTTCCCTTCCCCCTTCTCCTACTCCTACTAGGAAAGGAGTCCTACTCCCGGTGGGAGTAGGACTCCCCCTTGGCGTGCCCTCCTCCTTGGCCGTCCGCCTCCTCCCTAGCTCCTTTATATACGGGGGCAGGGGGGCACCCCAAGACACAACAATTGATCATTGATCTCTTAGCCGTGTGCGGTGCCCCCCTCCACCATAATCCACCTCGGTCATATCGTGGCAGTGCTTAGGCGAAGCCCTGCGTCGGTAACTTCATGAACACCGTCACCATGCCGTCGTGCTGACGAAGCTCTTCCCCAAAGCTCTACTGGATCGTGAGTTCGTGGGACGTCACCGAGCTAAACGTGTGCTGAACGCGGAGGTGCCGTATGTTCGGTACTGAAGATCGGTCGATCGTGAAGACGTACGACTACATCAACCGCGTTGTCATAACGCTTCCACTTACGGTCTACGAGGGTACGTAGATGACACTCTCCCCTCTCGTTGCTATGCATCACCATGATCTTGCGTGTGCGTAGGAATTTTTTTGAAATT
This sequence comes from Triticum aestivum, assembly GCF_018294505.1. Lineage (NCBI taxonomy): Eukaryota > Viridiplantae > Streptophyta > Magnoliopsida > Poales > Poaceae > Triticum > Triticum aestivum. Next base: position 77,481,024 of record NC_057805.1, read on the forward strand.
ACTACGTTCCCCAACACACACCGCAACCACCTTTGGCGCCTTTGTACATCCCCTGCCAAGCAAATGGGCAGTTCTTCCATTTCCAATGCATGCAGTCGATGCTTCCAAGCATCCCAAGAAATCCTCTTGCTGCATTCTGTGCTAGTGTCTTCCGCATTGGGTGTCCGAGCAGTGTCTTCCGCATTGGGTGTTCGCAAGTATTGCGGTCCAAACACTGCCACCACTGCCCGACAGAACTTGTAGAAACACTCAATGGTGGTGGACTCGTCCATGCGCCCATAGTCGTCGAGTGAATCACTGGGAGCTCCGTATGCAAGCATCCTCATTGCTGTCGTGCACTTCTGGATTGAGGTGAATCCAAGTTTGCCGGTGTAATCCTTCTTGCACTTGAAGTAGCTGTCGAACTCCCGGATGGAATTCACAATCCTGAGGAAAAGCTTTCGGCTCATCAGATAACGGCACCGAAATGTTTTGTCGCCGTGCAGTGGAGCATCGGCGTGAAGGAAATATGCCCTAGAGGCAATAATAAAGTTATTATTTATTTCCTTATATCATGATAAATGTTTATTATTCATGCTAGAATTGTATTAACTCGAAACAAGATACATGTGTGAATACATAGACAAGCAGAGTGTCACTAGTATGCCTCTACTTGACTAGCTCATTAATCAAAGATGGTTATGTTTCTTAGCCATAGACATGAGTTGTCATTTGATTAACGGGATCACATCATTAGGAGAGTGATGTGCTTGACTTGACCCATTCCGTTAGCTTAGAAATTGATCGTTTAGTATTCTGCTATTGCTTTCTTCATGACTTATACATGTTCCTATGCCTATGAGATTATGCAACTCCCATTTACCGGAGGAACACTTTGTGTGCTACCAAATGTCACAACGTAACTGGGTGATTATAAAGGTGCTCTACAGGTGTCTCCGAAGGTACTTGTTGGATTGGCGTATTTCAAGATTAGGATTTGTCACTCCGATTGTCGGAGAGGTATCTCAGGGCCCACTTGGTAATGCACATCACTATAAGCCTTGCAAGCATTGTAACTAATGAGTTAGTTGCGGGATGATGTATTACGGAACGAGTAAAGAGACTTGCCGGTAACGAGATTGAACTAGGTATTGAGATACCGACGATCGAATCTCGGGCAAGTAACATACCGATGACAAAGGGAACAACGTATGTTGTTATGCAGTTTGACCGATAAAGATCTTCGTAGAATATGTAGGAGCCAATATGAGGATCCAGGTTCCGCTATTGGTTATTGGCCGGAGATGAGTCTCGGTCATGTCTACATAGTTCTCGAACCCGTAGGGTCCGCACGCTTAAAGTTTCGATGACGATTGTATTATGAGTTTTTGTGTTTTGATGTACCGAAGGTAGTTCGGAGTCCCGGATGGGATCACGGACATGACGAGGAGTCTCGAAATGGTCGAGACATAAAGATCAATATATTGGACGACTATGTTCGGACACCGGAATGGTTTCGAGGAGTTTCTGACATATACCGGAGTACCGGGGGGTTACCGGAACCCCCCGGGGAGTTTAATGGGCCAAGATGGGCCTTAGTGGAGAAGAGGAGGGGCGGCTAGGGCTGGCCGCACGCCCCCTCCCCCTCTAGTCCGAATTGGACAAGGAGGGGGGGGGGAGGGGCGGCGCCCCCTTTCCTTCCCCCTCTCTCCTTCCCTTCCTTGCCCCCTCCTACTCCAACTAGGAAAAGAGGGAGTCCTACTCCCGGTGGGAGTAGGACTCCTCCCTGGCGTGCCCTCCTCCTGGCCGCCGGCCTCCTCCCCCTGATCCTTTATATACGGGGGCAGGGGGGCACCTCTAGACACAATAATTGATCTCTTGATCTCTTAGCCGCGTGCGGTGCCCCCCTCCACCATATTCCACCTCGATCATATCGTAGCAGTGCTTAGGTGAAGCCCTGCATCGGTAGCATCGTCATCACCATCACCACGCCGTCGTGCTGACGGAACTCTCCCGTGAAGCTCTGCTGGATCGGAGTTCGCGGGACGTCATCGAGCTGAACGTGTGCTGAACTCTGAGGTGCTGTACGTTCGGTACTTGGATCGGTCGGATCATGAAGATGTACGAGTACATCAACCGCATTGTGCTAACGCTTCCGCTTTCGGTCTACGAGGGTACATGGACAACACTCTCCCCTCTCGTTGCTATGGATCACCATGATCCTGTGTGTGCGTAGGAATTTTTTTGAAATTACTACGTTCCCCAACAGTGGCATCCGAGCCAGGTTTTATGCGTAGATGTTATATGCACGAGTAGAACACAAGTGAGTTGTGGGCGATACAAGTCATACTTCTTACCAGCATGTCATACTTTGGTTCGGTGGTATTGTTGGATGAAGCGGCCCGGACCGACATTACGCGTACGCTTACGCGAGGCTGGTTCTACCGAAGTGCTTTGCACACAGGTGGCTGGCGGGTGTCAGTTTCTCCAACTTTAGTTGAACCGAGTGTGGCTACGCCCGGTCCTTGAGAAGGTTAAAACAACACTAACTTGATGAACTATCATTGTGGTTTTGATGCGTAGGTAAGAACGGTTCATGCTCAGCCCGTAGCAGCCACGTAAAACTTGCAACAACAAAGTAGAGGACGTCTAACTTGTTTTTGCAACCGAGTTATCGGCAAGGCATGATGCTAAATTTTATTGTATGAGATGATCATGTTTTGTAACCGAGTTATCGGCAACTGGCAGGAGCCATATGGTTGTCGCTTTATTGTATGCAATGCAATCGCCCTGTAATTGCTTTACTTTATCACTAAGCGGTAGCGATAGTCGTAGAAGCAATAGTTGGCGAGACGACAACGATGCTACGATGGAGATCAAGGTATCGCGCCGGTGACGATGGTGATCATGACGGTGCTCCGGAGATGGAGATCACAAGCACAAGATGATGATGGCCATATCATATCACTTATATTGATTGCATGTGATGTTTATCCTTTATGCATCTTATTCTGCTTTGATTGACGGTAGCATTATAAGATGATCTCTCACTAAATTTCAAGATAAAAGTGTTCTCCCTGAGTATGCACCGTTGCCAAAGTTCGTCGTGCCGAGACACCACGTGATGACCGGGTGTGATAAGCTCTACGTTCATCTACAACGGGTGCAAGCCAGTTTTGCACACGCAGAATACTCGGGTTAAACTTGACGAGCCTAGCATATGCAGCTATGGCCTCGGAACACTGAGACCGAAAGGTCGAGCGTGAATCATATAGTAGATATGATCAACATAGTGATGTTCACCATTGAAAACTACTCCATCTCATGTGATGATTGGACATGGTTTAGTTGATTTGGATCACGTGATCACTTAGATGATTAGAGGGATGTCTATCTAAGTGGGAGTTCTTAAGTAATATGATTAATTGAACTTAAATTTATCATGAACTTAGTACCTGATAGTATTTTGCTTGTCTATGTTGTTTGTAGATAGATGGCCCATGCTGTTGTTCCGTTAAATTTTAATACGTTCCTTGAGAAAGCAAAGTTGAAAGATGATGGTAGCAATTACACGGATTGGGTCCGTAACTTGAGGATTATCCTCATTGCTGCACAGAAGAATTACGTCCTGGAAGCACCGCTGGGTGCCAGGCCTGCTGCAGATGCAACTGACGACGTTAAGAACGTCTGGCAGAGCAAAGCTGATGACTACTCGATAGTTCAGTGTGCCATGCTTTACGGCTTAGAACCGGGACTTCAACGACGTTTTGAACGTCATGGAGTATATGAGATGTTCCAGGAGTTGAAGTTAATATTTCAAGCAAATGCCCGGATTGAGAGATATGAAGTCTCCAATAAGTTCTGTAGCTGCAAGATGGAGGAGAATAGTTCTGTCAGTGAACATATACTCAAAATGTCTGGGTATAACAATCACTTGATTCAACTGGGATTAATCTTCCGGATGATAGTGTCATTGACAGAATTCATCAATCACTGCCACCAAGCTACAAGAGCTTTGTGATGAACTATAATATGCAAGGGATGGATAAGACAATTCCCGAGCTCTTCGCAATGCTAAAGGTTGCGGAGGTAGACATCAAGAAAGAGCATCAAGTGTTGATGGTCAATAAGACCACCAGTTTCAAGAAAAAGGGTAAAGGGAAGAAGAAGGGGAACTTCAAGAAGAACAGCAAACAAGTTGCTGCTCAAGAGAAGAAACCCAAGTCTGGACCTAAGCCTGAGACTGAGTGCTTCTACTGCATGCAGACTGGTCACTGGAAGCGGAACTGCCCCAAGTATTTGGCGGATAAGAAGGATGGCAAGGTGAACAAAGGTATATGTGATATACATGTTATTGATGTGTACCTTACCAGAGCTCGTAGTAGCACCTGGGTACTTGATACTGGTTCCGTTGCTAATATTTGCAACTCGAAACATGGACTATGGATTAAGCCAAGACTGGCTAAGGATGAGGTGACGATGCGCGTGGGAAATGGTTCCAAAGTCGATGTGATCGCCGTCGGCACGCTACCTCTACATCTACCTTTGGGATTAGTTTTAGACCTAAATAATTGTTATTTGGTGCCAGCGTTGAGCATGAACATTATATCTGGATCTTGTTTGATGCATGGATGGTTATTCATTTAAATCTGAGAATAATGGTTGTTCTATTTATATGAGTAATATCTTTTATGGTCATGCACCCTTGAAGAGTGGTATATTTTTGTTGAATCTCGAAAGTAGTGATACACATATTCATAATGTTGAAGCCAAACGATGGAGAGTTGATAATGATAGTGCAACTTATTTGTGGCACTACCGTTTGGGTCATATTGGTGTAAAGCTCATGAAGAAACTCCATACTGATGGACTTTTGGAATCACTTGATTATGAATCACTTGGTACTTGCGAACCGTGCCTCATGGGAAAGATGACTAAAATGCCGTTCTCAGGAACTATGGAGCGAGCAACTGATTTGTTGTAGATCATACATACTGATGTATGTGGTCCAATGAATGTTGAGGATCGCGGCGGGTATCGTTATTTTCTCACCTTCACAGATGATTTAAGCAGATATGGGTATATCTACTTAATGAAACATAAGTCTAAAATATTTGAAAAGTTCAAAGAATTTCAGAGTGAAGTTGAAAATCATCGTAACAAGAAAATAAAGTTTCTACGATCTGATCGTGGAGGAGAATATTTGAGTTACGAGTTTGGTCTACATTTGAAACAATGCGGAATAGTTTCGCAACTCACGCCACCTGGAACACCACAGCGTAATGGTGTGTCCGAACGTCGTAATCGTACTTTACTAGATATGGTGCGATCTATGATGTCTCTTACTGATTTACCGCTATCGTTTTGGGGTTATGCTCTAGAGACAGCTACATTCACGTTAAATAGGGCACCATCAAAATCCATTGAGATGACACCTTATGAACTGTGGTTTGGCAAGAAACGAAAGTTGTCGTTTCTTAAAGTTTGGGGCTGCGATGCTTATGTGAAAAAGCTTCAACCTGATAAGCTCGAACCCAAATCGGAGAAATGTGTCTTCATAGGATACCCAAAGGAAACTTTTGGGTACACCTTCTATCACAGATCCGAAGGCAAAACATTCGTTGCCAAGAATGGATCCTTTCTAGGGAAGGAGTTTCTCTCGAAAGAAGTGAGTGGGAGGAAAGTAGAACTTGATGAGGTAACTGTACCTGCTCCCTTATTGGAAAGTAGTTCATCACAGAAAGCGGTTCCTGTGACACCTACACCAATTAGTGAGGTAACTAATGATGATGATCATGAAGCTTCAGATCAAGTTACTACGGAACCTCGTAGGTCAACTAGAGTGAGATCCGCACCAGAGTGGTATGGTAATCCTGTTCTAAAGGTCATGTTACTAGACCATGACGAACCTACGAACTATGAAGAAGCGATGGTGAGCCCAGATTCCGAAAAATGGCTTGAGGCCATGAAATCTGAGATGGGATCCATGTATGAGAACAAAGTGTGGACTTTGGTTGACTTGCCTGATGATCGGCAAGCAATTGAGAATAAATGGGTCTTCAAGAAGAAGACAGACACTGACGGTAATGTTACTGTCTATAAAGCTCGACTTGTTGCGAAAGGTTTTCAACAAGTTCAAGGGATTGACTACGATGAGACCTTCTCACCCGTAGCGATGCTTAAGTCCGTTCGAATCATGTTAGCAATTGCCGCATTTTATGATTATGAAATTTGGCAAATGGATGTAAAGACTGCATTCCTGAATGGATTTCTGGAAGAAGAGTTGTATATGATGCAACCAGAAGGTTTTGTCGATCCAAAGGGTGCTAACAAAGTGTACAAGCTCCAGCGATCCATTTATGGACGGGTGCAAGCCTCTCAGAGTTGGAATAAACGTTTTGATAGTGTGATCAAAGCATATGGTTTTATACAGACTTTTGGAGAAGCCTGTATTTACAAGAAAGTGAGTGGGAGCTCTGTAGCATTTCTAATATTATATGTAGATGACATATTGTTGACTGGAAATGATATGGAGTTTCTGGATAGCATAAAAGGATACTTGAATAAGAGTTTTTCAATGAAAGACCTTGGTGAAGCTGCTTATATATTAGGCATCAAGATCTATAGAGATAGATCAAGACGCTTAATTGGACTTTCACAAAGCACATACCTTGATAAAGTTTTGAAAAAGTTCAAGATGGATCAAGCAAAGAAAGGGTTCTTGCCTGTGTTACAAGGTGTGAAGTTGAGTCAGACTCAACGCCCGACCACTGCAGAAGATAGAGAGAAAATGAAAGATGTTCCCTATGCTTCAGCCATAGGCTCTATCATGTATGCAATGCTGTGTACCAGACCTGGTGTGTGCCTTGCTATTAGTTTAGCAGGAAGGTACCAAAGTAATCCAGGAGTGGATCACTGGACAACGGTCAAGAACATCCTGAAATACCTGAAAAGGACTAAGGATATGTTTCTCGTTTATGGAGGTGACAAAGAGCTCATCGTAAATGGTTACCTTGATACAAGCTTTGACACTGATCCGGACGATTCTAAATCGCAAGCCGGATACGTGTTTATATTGAACGGTGGAGCTGTTAGTTGGTGCAGTTCTAAACAAAGCGTCGTGGCGGGATCTACATGTGAAGCGGAGTACATAGCTGCTTCGGAAGCAGCAAATGAAGGAGTCTGGATGAATGAGTTCATATCTGATCTAGGTGTCATACCTAGTGCATCGGGTCCAATGAAAATCTTTTGTGACAATACTGGTGCAATTGCCTTGGCAAAGGAATCCAGATTTCACAAGAGGACCAAGCACATCAAGAGACGCTTCAATTCCAGCCGGGACCAAGTCCAGGTGGGAGACGAAATTTGCAAGATACATACGGATCTGAATGTTGCAGACCCGTTGACTAAGCCTCTTCCACGAGCAAAACATGATCAGCACCAAGGCTCCATGGGTGTTAGAATCATTACTATGTAATCTAGATTATTGACTCTAGTGCAAGTGGGAGACTGAAGGAAATATGCCCTAGAGGCAATAATAAAGTTATTATTTATTTCCTTATATCATGATAAATGTTTATTATTCATCCTAGAATTGTATTAACCGGAAACATGATACATGTGTGAATACATAGACAAACAGAGTGTCACTAGTATGCCTCTACTTGACTAGCTCGTTAATCAAAGATGGTTATGTTTCCTAGCCATAGACATGAGTTGTCAATTGATTAACGGGATCACATCATTAGGAGAATGATGTGATTAACTTGACCCATTCCGTTAGCTTAGCACTTGATCGTTTAGTATTCTGCTATTGCTTTCTTCATGACTTATACATGTTCCTATGACTATGAGATTATGCAACTCCTGTTTACCGGAGGAACACTTTGTGTGCTACCAAACGTCACAACATAACTGGGTGATTATAAAGGTGCTCTATAGGTGTCTCCGAAGGTACTTGTTGGGTTGGTGTATTTCGAGATTAGGATTTGTCACTCCGATTGTCGGAGAGGTATCTTAGGGCCCACTCGGTAATGCACATCACTATAAGCCTTGCAAGCATTGTAACTAATGAGTTAGTTGCGGGATGATGTATTACGGAACGAGTAAATAGACTTGCCGGTAACGAGATTGAGCTAGCTATTGAGATACCGACGATCGAATCTCGGGCAAGTAACATACCGATGACAAAGGGAACAACGTATGTTGTTATGCGGTTTGACCGATAAAGATCTTCGTAGAATATGTAGGAGCCAATATGAGCATCCAGGTTCCACTATTGGTTATTGGCCGGAGACGAGTCTCGGTCATGTCTACATAGATCTCGAACCCGTAGGGTCCGCACGCTTAAAGTTTCGATGACGATTGTATTATGAGTTTTTGTGTTTTGATGTACCGAAGGTAGTTCGGAGTCCCGGATGGGATCACGGACATGACGAGGAGTCTCGAAATGGTCGAGACATAAAGATCAATATATTGGACGACTATGTTCGGACACCGGAATGGTTTCGAGGAGTTTCTGACATATACCGGAGTACCGGGGGGTTACCGGAACCCCCCGGGGAGTTTAATGGGCCAAGATGGGCCTTAGTGGAGAAGAGGAGGGGCGGCTAGGGCTGGCCGCACGCCCCCTCCCCCTCTAGTCCGAATTGGACAAGGAGGGGGGGGGGGAGGGGCGGCGCCCCCTTTCCTTCCCCCTCTCTCCTTCCCATCCTTGCCCCCTCCTACTCCAACTAGGAAAAGAGGGAGTCCTACTCCCGGTGGGAGTAGGACTCCTCCCTGGCGCGCCCTCCTCCTGGCCGCCGGCCTCCTCCCCCTGATCCTTTATATACGGGGGCAGGGGGCACCTCTAGACACAAAAATTGATCTCTTAGCCGTGTGCGGTGCCCCCCTCCACCATATTCCACCTCGATCATATCGTAGCGGTGCTTAGGTGAAGCCCTGCGTCGGTAGCATCATCATCATCGTCACCACGCCATCGTGCTGACGGAACTCTCCCGTGAAGCTCTGCTGGATCGGAGTTCGCGGGACGTCATCGAGCTGAACGTCTGCTGAACTCGGAGGTGCCGTACGTTCGGTACTTGGATCGGTCGGATCGTGAAGACGTACGACTACATCAACCGCGTTGTGCTAACGCTTCCGCTTTCGGTCTACGATGGTACGTGGACAACACTCTCCCCTCTCGTTTCTATGCATCACCATGATCCTGTGTGTGCATAGGATTTTTTTTGAAATTACTACGTTCCCCAACACGGCGAAGTAGTCGGAGTAGAGCATGCAGTAGCCTTCGAGACGATGCCGATTCTTTGCTTTCATCCACCCCTGCGTCGAGCCACCTCGCCGTGGCTTTTCATGGCTCGTTGATACGTCTCCATTGTATATACTTTTCCAAACACTTTTGCCCTTGTTTTGGACTCTAACTTGCATGATTTGAATGGAACTAACCCGGACTGACGTTGTTTTCAGCAGAATTGCCATGGTGTTATTTTTGTGCAGAAATAAAAGTTCTTGGAATGACCTGAAACTTCACGGAGTATATTTTTGGAATTTATAAAAATACTGGCGAAAGAATCAAGACCAGGGGGCCCACACCCTGTCCACGAGGGTGGGGGCGCGCCCCCCTGCCTCGTGGGCCCCCTGGTGCTCCACCGACCTCAACTCCAACTCTATATATTCACGTTCGGGGAGAAAAAAATCAGAGAGAAGGATTCATCACGTTTTACGATACGGAGCCGCTGTCAAGCCCTAATCTCTCTTGGGAGGGCTGATCTGGAGTCCGTTCGGGGCTCCGGAGAGGGGAATCCGTCGCCATCGTCATCATCAACCATCCTCCATCACCAATTTCATGATGCTCACCGTTGTGCGTGAGTAATTCCATCATAGGCTTGCTGGACGGTGATGGGTTGGATGAGATTTATCATGTAATCGAGTTAGTTTTGTTAGGGTTTGATCCTTAGTATCCATTATGTTCTGAGATTGATGTTGCTATGACTTTGCTATGCTTAATGCTTGTCACTAGGGCCCGAGTGCCATGATTTCAGATCTAAACCTATTATATTTTCATGAATATATGTGAGTTCTTGATCCTATCTTGCAAGTCTATAGTCACCCATTATGTGTTATGATCCGGCAACCCCGAAGTGACAATAATCGGGACCACTCCCGGTGATGGCCGTAGTTTTAGGAGTTCATGTATTCACTGAGTATTAATGCTTTGGTCCGGTACTCTATTAAAAGGAGGCCTTAATATCCCTTAGTTTCCAATAGGACCCCGCTGCCACGGGAGGGTAGGACAAAAGATGTCATGCAAGTTCTTTTCCATAAGCACGTATGACTATATTCGGAATACATGCCTACATTACATTGATGAACTGGAGCTAGTTCTGTGTCACCCTATGTTATAACTATTGCATGAGGAATCACATCCGACATAATTATCCATCACTGATCCAATGCCTACGAGCTTTTCACATATTGATCTTTGCTTAGTTACTTTTCCGTTGCCACTGTTACAATTACTACAAAGCTGCTACTGTTACTTTTGCCACTGTTACCGTTACTTCTATACTACTTTGCTACTAAATACTTTGCTGCAGATATTAAGTTATCCATGTGTGGTTGAATTGACAACTCAACTGCTAATACTTGAGAATATTCTTTGGCTCCCCTTGTGTAGAATCAATAAATTTGGGTTGAATACTCTACCCTCGATACTGTTGCGATCCCCTATACTTGTGGGTTATCAAGACTATTTTCTGGCGCCGTTGCCGGGGAGCATAGCTCTATTCTTTGAGTCACCTGGGATTTATATCTGCTGATCACTATGAGGAACTTGAAAGATGAGAAAACCAAGATTTATCCCTCAACTACGAGGGGAGGTAAGGAACTACCATCTAGCTCTGCACTTGATTCACCTTTTGTTTTGAGTAAACTTGCGACACCAAAACCGGCTTCTGCTATTTATTCTGATATGTTGCATGTTATTGATGATGCCACTTCTGCTATGCATGATACTTATGATGAAACTACTTCTATGCTTGATAATACTGTGCCACTAGGTGAATTTCTTGATAAACAACTTGCTACGGCTAGAGAGAATGAAATTATTGAAACTGATAATATTGATGAAAGTGATGATGAAGATTCTACCCCTAGATATGAATTGCCTATTGTGACTGAGGGTTATGTTATGGATGAAGAAACTGCTAGAGACTTTCTTGCCTGCAATGATAGATCTGATCTTAAGAAATTATTAGCTAAGCTGAAAGAAAAATCTTTGAATGCTAGAATGAAATATGACCCTGCTTTTGCTACTTCACCTATTTGTATTTCCGATAAGGATTATGATTTCTCTGTCGATCCTGAGATAATTACTTTGGTTGAATCTGATCCTTTTTATGGCTATGAATCTGAAACTGTTGTGGCACATCTTACTAAATTAAATGATATAGCCACCCTATTCACTAATGATGAGAAAACTCGTTACTACTATATCCTTAAATTATTTCCGTTCTCATTAAAGGGTGATGCTAAAACATGGTTTAATTCTCTTGACTCTGGTTGTGTGCGTAGTCCCCATGATATGATTTATTACTTCTCTGCTAAATATTTCCCCTCTCATAAGAAAGAAGCTGCCTTAAGGGAAATATATAATTTTGTGCAAATTGAAGAAGAGAGTCTCCCACAAGCTTGGGGGAGGCTTCTCCAATTACTTAATGCTTTGCCTGATCATCCTCTCAAGAAAAATGAAATACTTGATATCTTTTACAATGGACTAACTGATGCTTCCAGAGACCACCTGGATAGTTGTGCTGGTTGTGTTTTCAGGGAAAGGACAGTTGATCAAGCTGAATTGCTATTGAATAATATGTTGACTAATGAAAATAATTGGACACTTCCTGAACCAACCCCTAAGCCAACTCCGAAGAAAAGGGGTATCCTATTTCTCAGTCGTGAAGATATGCAAGAGGCAAAGAAATCTATGAAATAAAAAGGTATTAAAGCTGAAGATGTTAAGAATTTACCACCTATTGAAGAAATACATGGTCTTGATAACTCGACACAGGTAGTAAAGGTAAATTCTCTCTATAGATTTGATGAAGGTGATATTCCTCGTTATAAGTCTGCTAGCCAATGCTTAGATGAGTTTGATAATTTTATTGTTAAACAAGAAAACTTCAATGCTTATGTTGGTAGAAAATTGAAATGAAATGCTTATATGATTGAACACTTGAGTGATTATATGTCTAGAGTTAAAGGTGAACTTAAACTCATTAGTAACCATGCTTCTATGGTTACCACTCAAGTAGAGCAAGTGCTTAAAGCTCAAAATGATTTGCTCAATGAATTAAATAATAAGAAAAATGATAATGCTGTTAGAGTTATGACTAGAGGGGGTAAAATGACTCGGGAACCTTTGTATCCTGAGGGCCACCCTAAGAGAATTGAGCAAGATTCTCAGAGAACTAATGTTGATGCACCTAGTCCTTCTAAGAAGAAGAAAAAGAAAAATGATAGGACTTTGCATGCTTCTAGTGAATCTGTTGTTGACACACCTGAGAATCCCGATGATATTTCTATTTCTGATGCTGAAACACAATCTGGTGATGAACATGAACCTAGTGATAATGTTAATGATGATGTTCATGTTGATGCTCAACCTAGCAATAATAATGATGTGGAAATTGAACCTGTTGTTGATCTTGATAACCCACAATCAAAGAATCAACGTTATGATAAGAGAGACTTCGTTGCTAGGAAGCATGGTAAAGAAAGAGAATCATGGGTTCAAAAACCCATGCCTTTTCCTCATAAACCATCCAAGAAAAAGGATGATGAGGATTTTGAGCGCTTTGCTGAAATGATTAGACCTATTTTTTTGCGTATGCGTTTGACTGATATGCTTAAAATGAATCCTTATGCTAAATACATGAAGGATATTGTTACAAATAAAAGAAAGATACCGAAAGCTGAAATTTCCACCATGCTTGATAATTATACTTTTAAGGGTGGAATACCTAAGAAACTTGGAGATCCAGGAGTACCAACTATACCATGCTCCATTAAAAGAAACTATGTTAAAACTGCTTTATGTGATCTTGGAGCCAGTGTTAGTGTTATGCCTCTCTCTTTATATCGTAGACTTGATTTGAATAAGTTGACACCTACTGAAATATCTTTGCAAATGGCCGATAAATCAACTGCTATACCTGTCGGTATTTGTGAGGATGTGCCTGTTGTGGTTGCAAACGTTACTATTCTAACGGACTTTGTTATTCTTGATATTCCTGAGGACGATAGTATGTCGATTATCCTTGGTAGACCTTTTTTGAATACTGCAGGGGCTGTTATTGATTGCAACAAAGGGAATGCCACTTTCCATGTTAATGGTAATGAGCATACGGTACACTTTCTGAGGAAACAACCTCAAGTCCACAATATCAATTCTATTGGAAAAATTCCAACTATTACTATTGGAGGTTTTGAATTTCCTCTTCCTACTGTCAAAAAGAAATATGATATTCTTATTGTTGGGGATGTGCATATCCCCATTGAGGTAACCTAGTGTTATTCGAAAATTCTCTGGTTTCATGCGATTCGGAATGAGTTTGTTAACAAGACTTGATCAACCTTGTTAGTGGATTCCTTTTGATGAGCATGAGATGGATGAAGTTAGAAAGCACAACTCCCTGTACCCTCTTTTTACTTTCTGTCATTTGGATTAAATAAAGCAAAAATAGTATTTTCTGCCTGTTTTCTGAATTATCCGTGCAATAAAAAAATACCCTGAAAATAAAAGTTCTCCAAATGCCCTGAAATTGCAATATGATTTTTTCTAGAATATTTAAGAATATCTGGCACTGAGAACACATAAGGGGGATCCAGCACCTGGCCACGAGGGTCCAGGGCGCGCCCACCCCCTAGGCGCGCCCCCTGCCTCGTGGGCCCCACGTGCCCCCCTCCACTTATTCCAGCACCCACACACTTCGTCTTCCTCTAGAAAATCACCACACAGCTCAAACTCGTGTTCTAGCTCGTTTTGCTGTGATTTTCGATCTCCTTGCTCAAAGCTCCACTCACAAAACTGCTTTGGGGGATTGTTCTTCGGTATGTGACTCCTCCATTGGTCCAATTAGTTTTTGTTCTAGTGCTTTATTCATTGCAAATTTTTGCTTCTTAGGTGACCCTGTTCTTGAGCTTGCATGTCAAATTTATTTGGTCCCAAGTAGTTCTAATGCATGATATAGTCTCTAGGCACTTGTGGGAGTAGTTACTATCAATGTTGAGTTTGGTTCACTTTTATTTCGAGTTACCAAAAATTTTCAGAAATTTTCAGAGAAAGAAAATGATGAAGAGATTGTTGAGAGGCTCTTCGAGTCGAAGCTCGAAGGATAAGAAAAGTGAAGAGAATAAGAAGCCCAAATAGAATCTTCCTCGCACCGCGGAAGTTCTGCCGTGTGAATGGCCTTGTGATGAGTTCTTGAGAGCAGCCGGGATTCATGATGATTTTTATTATTTGGCTGAGAATGCAGGCCTCACCGACTTCCTCCACGACCAGCTCGATCAGTATCTCCTACTCACTAATATTTTTGTGCAAAATTTTCATTTCCATGCTAGGAGATCACCACCTTCGGTGGATTTTTATTTATATGATGAGTATAAGGAGATGTCACTTTATGACTTTTGTGGGGTTTGCAAGTTGCCCTTTGAGGGAAGCATAGAGGAACCATATCGTAACGATGTGGAAGGGTTTATTGATATGATCGCTATAGGGGAAACGAGGAAGGTTTCCGATGCAAGAATTACTAGCATACACTTTCCTGTTCTACGTTACTTTGCAATATTTGCTAGTAGATGCTTAATTGGTCGCGGGAACTGTGGAAATCTTAGTGCCCCTGATATTGTTATTCTGCGCCATGCTTTGTTTCGTGATACCACTTTTAGTTTAGGCGCTATTGTTGCTAAGCGGTTAAATCTGAACCGTACGAAGGGTCCCATCTTTGGAGGTATCTTTGCTTCGCGTCTTGCTAAATATTTTGAGATACCTATTAGACATTATGAGAAAGAGGAAAAGTTGTTGCCTCCTATTTTTCTAGACTACAAGAGTATGGTAGCACATGATTTTATTGTTAAGAATAAGAAAAGGATGCTTAACTATAGACTGATATTTGATAAAAATTACTTTGAGACTATTACCTTGCCTGCTCCTTATTTGTTCAACATATTTTCAGGCATGTACCTTGTTCTGCTGGAGGCCATTCATGCCTACCGGAGCCTAACATCAGCTCCAGAGCCCGAGCCCGAGCCATCACTTGATCTTCACCGTCAGTCTGTTTATCAGTGGGATCTGGAGGAGATCGCTAACCAGTGGCACCCTGAGGATCCTCCTCAGTACACTGGAGGGGACCGCCACTACAAAAAAAAGACACATCTGTGACATTTTGGCCGAACGAATTTTTTTCTGTCATACATATGACACTTCTATGACAATAATTGTGACAAAACCCGGTATCATCACAGATGTGGTGGGCTCCTACTTCTATGAAAAAAATCATGACAGAAAATGGGCTTTTCGTCCTGGGCGGGCCGGAGACGCAGCTGCATGACATTCTTTGGGCCGTCCATGATGGAAAAAACCGTGGTAGAAGCGAGGGGGAGGAAAATTTCGGGGAGTTCCCGGTTACGGTGGGAGGTCGGGGGCTGAGCGATGCGCGTTTCTCTCGTACACGTACGCGCGTGTGTGCGAGGCGTTGGCTCTAACTGAACCCGAGCGAGGCGTTGGGCTCTAACTGAACCCGAGCGATTGCAATGCAGGCTACGCGTTACTGAACCCGAGCGATCGATCGATGGCTGTTAACTGAACCCGATCGAGCGATTCCTTCGCTACTGCTGCTAACTGAAGC